>NW_007232520.1:0-7427 GCF_000164805.1 Carlito syrichta
CATGGATCATTGAGCTAATAACATCACCAGTTACAAGCCTGTTCAAGAAACCACGTGTAGTTATTTCATTGTGTTATATATTTTTTCTCTGATCACCAGTTCATTTCTCATGCTCCTTCCCATTGGCATATATTTTAATCAACTTGACCTCTACTATTGGCAATAAATTCTATAGTATGTGCCCACCATAATTGTTTATTCATTCTCATCAGTTAAAAGCTACAAGTTCCAACTCCCAGATAGCATACATAATGCTATGAATATTATTTTAATAAATTTCTCTTTAGCAGTGACATTACAAAGCCTTAGGTTATATGTTTATTTTGTTTTATAAATTATTGCCTAATCGTTTTCTAATATAGTCACATAGGTCAATACTTAATTTCAGTTCATGAATCCTTATAACCATTTGATGTGGTTTGACCCTCTAATTCTTAATTATTTTATTTTATTTTTACTTTTTTTGATAGCTAGCAAAGCTGAGAATGTCTTGATCAATATGCTTGTTGTTCAGTGCCCATGAAGTATGAGAGGAGCCTGTTGGGAGCCGACCACAGAGGCCCACCTGAACATTAGGGATCGAGGTGGGTTGTGGACCCTGAGACCACTAGGATGCATTCAGGAGCTGTTGGCCCATTTCCTCTTTCTTTTTATTTCTGCACATCCCACTAGAAGAGACTTTGTTGATCTAAGCATGAAGCTCTGAAAGTATGACAGGTATGGCTAACTTTAGGAGTTCATTGTTCCCGTATCTCTCAGACTGCAGTTTCGGCTTTAAACTTAACATTGTTCAAATGCAGGTCACATTTGGGAGCCTTTGATATGATACAAGTTTCATTATAAAATTTAAAAAGTATATTTGTAGAATTAGTATGTACATATAAAGTGCTGTTTCAACTTTAATAATATAGATAATTATTCAGGGCTACCAGAAATGACTCAGCATGAACTTTGGGCTGGGCCACATTTCTAAGGGCCCAGCGCGTACTTTGGACTGGGCTGTTTTCTTTTAAACAGGTTTTAGCTATAATTAGTATAGAGTTTTTCTACTTATTATAGAAACTGAATTTATTTTACTCATAGAAAGTGTTGTAGAATAGGTCATGCTATGTCAGGGAATTATGTTAGTTCAAGCATGATCAAACGATATTTTGAGGTTTAATAAGAACACTGCTAACTTTTGAAATTTCACTGTTCCCATTTTCTACTAATTGCGGTTTTGGCTTTAGTACAATTTGCAGTTTGTATTTGGGTTTTATTTTAGAAGCTTTATTGCTGATGATCAGCTTTATATATTAGGATAAGGAATTAGAAACTTTTATAGAAATTAAGATAGATATGTAGGATTTTAGAATAGACATTTTGTTACGAGATTATAATCAATTGTTCCTGGAAATGGCTCAGCGTGATCTTTGGACTGGGCCACATTCTTTAGGAACTGGTTTGAGCTATAACTAAGAGTTTCTATAGTATAGGTAAAATTAGAACAAAATAGAAAGGTATTAGGATTGAAGTTAGCCATTAGGTGTTGTGTATGCATAAGCTTTAGAAGTTATTGATTATTAGAATATTATGATGTTAGAATTGTTGTATTGTTTTTGAGGAACATTAACCAAGCATAAGGAACAGTGAAATAATATTGGGATTGTCCTTCCTCATGCTTGAGGAAACACCTGGTGGGTGGGGGACACCCCTCATTCACCTGGCTTTGTGTTCATGTGAAAATCTTGTAATTTTGCCTGTGAAACTTTAGGATAAAAGGATTATGGTTTGTTCCATAAAATGGCTTCTGCACTAGATAGGAGGCCAGTCTCTTTCTTTCTCTTTATTCTCCAGAATAATCGCCGATGCTGCCACACCTCCCAGGGACTCCCTAAATCTCTTTGCAGGGGCTGGCCCCCGCAGAAGCCCACAGAGGCAAAGCCTTGGGTGTAAAGGAGACTGAAGGAGGCTGGGTCATGGCCCTTCCTAATGATGATTACTTAGGTTGTGAAAAAACACGTTTACCCTAAGATAGAAGCAAAGCTGAATAGAGCTACCCCAGAGTTCAAACCCTGTAAACAACTCAGCTGATCCCAGAAGAAACAGACTGGGACCTGTGTAGAGGTCTGGAGAGTCAGACCTTCAGAATGAACAAGAACAGAATTCCTGACAAGGACCAGGGATTGCTAAGCCAAAGGTTATCTCTTCTCCCTAACTAATGAAAAGTGAGGAGGAAGAGTGGCTAAAGAGACATGTCTCGTTGTAAACATGCATTAGACTGTTTTCAGTAGGGAAAATTCAATGCTGTACTTGTATGATTTATGAATGTTTTCAAATCTATACCTAAATATTAACATATACATTATGTACATAGATAAGTTAAATAGTACTACTACTGAGATATAACATTTATTACTTTTAATGAGACAAGTATGACTCGAAGTCGAATACTATCAGATAATGCTTTATCTTCACTATTGAGAAGACTTAATAGTGCAGTATCCCTAGCTGCATAATTTAATTTTCTTTGCTCTATTGAAGGCATCTGTCTTCTAGTTTTGGTATTAAGTACAAGATATAAAAATTAAAGTTAATGATAGAGCTTCCATTAGATAACAGGAATCACTTTATGCAACGGGTTGTGGCAAGCCTGCAGTCCTGTTACATACTGACTGAATCCCTAGAATGCACTGACGTCATCTCCAGGTCATGGAATACTGCTGAATCTTTAAGGATGACTTCAATTATAACTGTCATGATGATGTAACTAGGAGTAATCAGGATAGTGACTTGGAGAACAAATCATCTTTTAAGAGATTTGTTGTTTTTGATTGTACAAATTTCATTTTTTGTCATCATCTACCAGTTCTCTGAGAACTGAGTTTCACGGAGAGAGGTGCCTGATTTGAATAACTCTCTAAAGAGTTGAACCATGAAGAAGGAACAAAAAAACACAAAACATCTGGAAAACAAATAATTATCCCTAATAAAAAGAAAAGAGATATGTGGCAACATATTCTTGGAAATCAGGCTAACCAGGAATTTCTTCCTAAAAAAAGGAGGAAGAGAGGACTCTTAGTTATGGTGGAGGAAGAAAAAGATAAATAGGATGAGAGGAAGTAACTCAGAGGGAAGAAGGAAGGGAAAGATAAATGCATGTGTGTGTATACTGGTTTTTCTGAGGCCCATTCATCTGAGAGCAAAGAGAAGGATCAGGTGACCAAGGTCCGGGTCTTTGTGACTTAACTGGTGCTACCTACTCAGAGTCACCTCGGATTACTGTCAAAGGTATGACTAGTCTAGACGAGTTTTTCTTTAAAAATACATTTCCCAGCTTAGCATGTTGGCTCATGCATATAATCCCAGCACTTTGGAAGGCCAAGGTGAAAGGATTGCCTGAGCCTGTGGGTTTGAGACCAGGCTAGACAACTTGGCAAGACCTCAACTCTACAATAAATTAAAAAATTAGCCAGGCGTGGTGGCACATGCCTATAGTTCCAGCTACTTTGAAGATGGAGGCGGAAGAATTGCTTGAGCCCAGTAGTTCGAGGCTGCAGTGGCCGTGAGTGTGCCATTGCATTCCTGCCTGGGCGACACAGTGAGAATCCAACTCAAAAAAAAATGCACTTCCCTTTATTTAATATCTTTTTGAGGGCATTGAGGATATAGATGTTATTATGGTTTCTAATAGCACTTCTTTTAAAGAAGAAGAAAGTGTGGCTTTTAGAGGTGAAGGAAAGATCAGGGAAAAAAGGTTTCAGTATTGAAAACCTGGTTGTGCAGAGATGAGAGTATAAAGTCAAAAAATAGATTTACTCACAAGTAAAACATGACTGTTTTCTCTCAGACTGTGAATATGTAAATGTGAGTCTCCAATGAAAATGAAAGAAAAGAAAACAAACGGGTTATGCATGCAAATAAGCACACGCATACACACACAAGACTCCGTTTAGTCAGAATTGAGGTAAGGGGATTTGACTGTACCTGGAGAGATGGAAACTGGATAATTGTGGTTACCATGATAACTAACAGTAAACAAGTACACTCTATAAGGGAGGATGACTGCTCAGAGGTAAGAGGGGAAAAATTGAGACCAACTCCAACTTTTAAAATAGTGGCTCATAATCCTGAGGAGAATCTCACATTTCCAACAATGTTCGGGACTTCTGCATATTGTGATGATCCCTTAAAGACAGCCTGAAGAGTGAAACTGTCTTACTTTCATCTTCAATAAAATTGGTGCATGTTCGAAATTATTATTGAGTATAAATGATGAGACATAAAAAACAAATATACCTATTAACATATACACACAGAAAACACAGTCTGAGAAGATGCATATTTATTTCTAGCATAATTGTTGACTTACTATATACCAGGGCTGATTATTTGTCTCCCTAAAATAGTAACTAATACACAATAAATGTATTTCTTGCTTATAAAATGATTTGGTAAATATACATATATGTATATACAGAGCAATAGGGAAAATCTCCTGTATGATGTAATTGATCGACTGGGACTCATGAAAACTTTACCTAATGAACATGCAATTGTCAGAAAGACCCTGAGTAACTGGGAAAGGAAAGAGATGGAGGGGTAGAATAGATTGTGCAGCTATGCCTGGGAGTGGCACATGACACTTCCACTCATTTTCTATTACAGAAAACTTAATCACATGGCCAAAACTAACTCTAGAGAAGTTGAAGATATAATATATTAGTCTGTCCAGGAAGAAAGGAATGTGTAATAATCTCTGTTCTATTTGTTCTGTTCCACAAAGATCACACATTAGGCAAATCCATCCATCCATGATATATGCAGGCACAATTAACACTACTCTGCATGTACAGTTTTCAGTATAGCACCCGGGTTATGCCATCCATGAAAATGGAAGCAATATATGTTCACTGAACATGTCACATAGTAGATGCTAATTGTTTAAAGATAGATTTTTTAAAAACCTGAAACACAAAACATGGGCCATATTCTTATTTAATTGTATTAAATTTCTCAGGAGAGGCAAATATGCGAGAAGATGATCTGCAGCCTAGAGAGAGGTGCTATCTCCAACTCAAGACCAGAAAGCTGAGGAGGCCTTTGCTTCCTCACACTACTTCTTTATCTCCTATGAAAACAAGGTCATTGCTGCTGGTATGGAGGTTCTATTGAACAGGATGCAGAAGGGAGGCTAGGATCAAGGCATACCCGAGAGGTGAGTTGATAAAACACTTTCCAGTCCAGAAAGAAACATTTAAAAATGTATTTTTAAATATAATCAACTGTAGAAGCAACAAAGTCCAAACAGACAACTAAGAGGCCTGGAGCAACTTGACAGAGATTAGTTATATACTAGGGTTTATTCCAGGACATGATGTGTGAGGGACTTATATCAGGAAAGCAAAGGAAGAGTATGTGAGTATGAGCCAGAAGAGGGTATGCTATATATTGTCAGAAAGTAATGAAAACCTAAGGAACTGAAAACAGGCAAAAACTGGTAGAATCCTCAAGAGCTAAACTTGAGACTCAGTATGGAAACACACACTCCAATATTCCATCATATCTCTATATTTTCATATTCAAAATTCTTGCATTTAACCCTAAAAAGACCCATCTGGACTTCCTCTCCCTTAGATTTCACAAACATAGTAATCTAGTCTTAAAGAGAATATTCCCACTAATTATATTGCACAGCTAAAACGTATAACAGCTCATAGGACATACAATGGACACACATTGATACTTGACATGTCAAGCTAACATGCAAACATAAGCCACACGTACCAATTCTACTCAAACAATTAACATTTGCAGGCACCAAATCAATCACACGTAACACCATAACCTAATCTGAGCCAATGTGTTATGAAATTATACACACCGAGCATACTACATGCACCATACATCATTTGGCTGCAATGTGTCCATCACAGACATATTAATAAGAATCTTGATATTTTTGAACAGCTAAATAAAGGTGGATGAGCTTGGTTAACATTTAAAACAGGCATGACATCATATGATTATGAATATTTAATTTCTTCAAAATTACAAATTTATCAATTTTCTTTTCATTTGAGATTGTGAATCTATAGGAAAAAGATAACAGAGGGCTAAAGTGTGAAAAATCTGGAGTAAGGCAAACAGTACCAAAAACCTTAGTGTGGATTGGAGGGTATAACAAATCTAAGGGCAAGAGCCATGTAGAAGCCCAGAGTACTGAAATGCACTGTTGCCTGCCTAAGTTAGAGATAACAGTTCAGGACAAAGTAAGTAGTTCTATGTAGGAAGAACAGGATGGGTAGGCTAAGAGAAGAGCAGGGAGAGGGGAGTGGAAAGGAAGCAGCTGCTCCAGCTGTAAGCTTTTGCCCGTGCATAGACCTCTGCAGTTTCCGCAGGGATTTTGTTTTACCTGTGAAGAATTGTGCCTTGGGAATAAAGGTCTAGTGTGTGTGAGCTACTAGGCTCCATGTGAAAGCATTTTCAAAAGACAATTTTTTTCAGAGTAATGGAAGTCAGTAGTTCTGCTACACCATACATGTGAAAGCATTTTCAAAAGACAATTTTTTTCAGAGTAATGGAAGTCAGTAGTTCTGCTACACCATACATTCTGACACAATCAGGGAGACAGCATTAGTGCAGAGTATGCAGTCCAATCCAAATAGGTATCACCTCACCCCAAACCCAGAACCCAATGGTAATACAAAACATTCAGTGTACATACATGTTAGTGTTTTTAGCAGAATATAGATTTCTTTTGTGGGTACATGGGCCATTCAGGTCTTAGAGTTTAGCATGTGATATTCAGAATATTTGCTGTTTGGGCAAATGAATAAATGTACCAAATGTCCAGCTCTATGTTTTTGTGTTATTTTCTAGGAGCTTAGACTTACACAAAGATGGTTCACAACATGGGTGCTCTTGGTATGACGATGCCCTTGTCCATGAGACAAAAGAATCATCCTCTGAATCCAAGTACTTCATCTATGACTCCTCTGTATACATTCTTGTGCTGGTAAGAAGAAAGGAAGAACAGTGAAGTCTAGTTAGATAATTAAGTCAATGCAGAAAGCTGTAGAAATTTATCTCAGCATCTCCGCTTATCCACTGATAAAATGGAGTACCCTGGACCCAATCATAGCCTTCCACTTTTTTCTCTTATATGGACGTCTAAGTCTCTGTTCTTGTACCATCAACACTTTTCATTTGTATTGGGGAGGGAAAAATAATCTATAGATACATTTGGGGAAAAAGAATATGCTATAGTGGGAAGATAGTGGAATATATATCACAGTTTCACAATGGCAATATTGTCCAAAAACCCTAAAAGTGAAGAATTGATACAAAAGTAAGCCATAGCTATGAGTACTCCAGTAATGTTTAACAGTAGAAATGAAAAGAGCTATGAGTAGTCAATAAACCATGAATAAGTGTGTTCTATAAAT
>NW_007232520.1:8371-8674 GCF_000164805.1 Carlito syrichta
AAAATAGTGTTTGAAGATAAGAGTCATAATCATAGAATAGTAAGAGAGAAATAAAGACATTTTAAGATAGAAATGACAGCAAAGAAAAAAATGTGAAAAAATGAAAAGAATCTCTTTTAAAAACTTACACTGAGAAAACATCAATCATTAACAAATGAAAAGCGAACAAACTGAAAAAGTTGGTAGATTGAATATAAATAGGCTTTTATAATTTAAACACAAAAGTTAATAATCACTAATTCATAACTTCTGAAGTAGGTGCAATGAAATTTTTTTTTTTTTTTTTTGAGTTGGAGTCTCACT
>NW_007232520.1:8698-10419 GCF_000164805.1 Carlito syrichta
GGCGATCCTTCCGCCTCAGCCTTCCAAGTAGCTGGAATTACAGGTATGCGCTACCACGCCCGGCTAATTTTTTGATTTATTGTAGAGATGAGGTCTCACTGCCCAGGCGGGTCTCGAACCCTCAGGCTCAGGCAATCCACTTACCTCAGCCTTCCAAAGGGCAGGATTACAGGCTGAGCCACTGAAACCCAGCTGGCAATGAAATTTTTAGATGATAAAAACATGTGGGATAGGTACTGGAAGCTAATGTGTTCTAATTTCCTCCAGTACTCAGAGAAAAGGTAAAGTCATTGACTCAAACAAGCTACCCTGAACTCAGGGAAGCAGGGCAATGGGGTACACAGGTCTTAACTGCTTAGTTCATATTGCAAAAGACCCCAGGCCAGTAGCCTTAATTTAAGGGTAGCATATTTATTTACTGACTATTAATTGCTATGAAATTACAATAAACTTAGTAGGCTGAACCAACATAGATTTGTGCACATACTGCAACTCCAGGCATGAACCATGTATCTAATTTTATTGAATTCCTCAGAAAAGGTAAATGTACCAGAAGATGATCTGCAGCCTAGACAGGAGGCGCTGTCTGTAATTCAAGACCAGAAAGCTGAGGAGGCTTCTGCTCCCTCACACTGCATCTCATATGAAAACAAGACCATTGCTGCTGGTATGGAGGGACTATTGAACAGGATGCAGACGGAATGTTGGGATCAACTCATATTCGAGAGATGAGTTGATGCAAGGCTTCTCAGTCCATAAAGAAACTAAGAATGCTTCTCTCTATTTTTAAACATGATCAGCTGTACAAGCAACAAATTCCAAAGAAAAAACACATAAGATGACCAGAGAAATTTGAGTTTCAATCTGGGTTTTACTTAGGGAAATGGTGGGAGAGGGAATACGACTTTTATCAGAAAAGCATATGAAGAATGTGTGAGTATGAGCCAGAAGAAGGTATGTTGTATTGGTCCAAAAAGTGTGAAAGCACAAACAGCTGAAAACAGGCACCAAGTGATAAGATCCTCAAGAGCTAAACTTGAGGCACACTGTAGAGACACTCACTCCAAGATTCCATCATATCCGTATATTTTCATACACATTATTCTCACACTTATCCCTATACAAACCCATTCTGAACTCCCTATTCTCACATCTAATTTCCTTTAATCTTCCTGCTATGTTCAAATTCACTGTACATTTTCCCCCACCATACAAAGAGTAATAATTACTCTGACTTTCTGATGACCCGAGATTCATTATCCCTGTTTTTTAACTAAATATAAGCATACAATATGTACTTTATGTTTGACTCCTGTCATCCACCTTTTTATTTGTGCAAGTCACCCATGTTGCATGTAAATGTAGTTTTTTTCATTATCATTGCTGTATATATTTCCATAGTGTGCACAAGAGTAGTTTTTTATCGACTATTCTAGCCAGGCATTTGGGTTTCTTTTATTCTGGAGATACTCTAATAGGTAGTGTTCTGGACATTCTATGGCAAGTCTTATGCTATACTGACATATTTATTATTAGTGGAAACCTAAGAGTTTCTATATCTCTGTTATCCTTTCAGAACTCAATCCTTCATACTTTTACCTTTTAATGTAATCACATGTTATTATCCATTTAATATTCTCTACTTTTCTCTGCACGCTCACTGACTTTGACTCTTCCCACAGTCATGTTTTCTCAAATTCCTATATTCTTTTACTTATACA
>NW_007232521.1:0-50568 GCF_000164805.1 Carlito syrichta
AGTCTTGGTCCGTTCAGAGAATCTCACCAGTTCACCTATGCCGTCGCCATCTTGCCCCGTCTCCCCATCTCTTGCATTTTTAAGGCTCTTACAGTTTGAGGTTTTATGTTTAGGTCTCTGACCCATTTAAAGTTGATTTTTGTATGGGATAGGTAGGGAGTCCTGTTTCAATTTTCTGCTGTGGTCAACCAGAACTACATTCTTAATTCTGATGTATATGATTTCCTTCACATAGTTATTGTAACTTTAGCCTCTTCAAACAAAAATTTCTCATAAAAGCTTATTTATAGTTAGAAAAAGTTGTTTTGTATGTGCTAAGGGTATGTAATAAAATTCATTTAATCAAGAATTTATTTTTGTATGCAGGGGGTATAAAACAAATTCATTTACTCAATAATTTTTTTTGTGTGTACTCTGCTGGGTTCTACAAATCACATATTGACAAGTTAATCTCTGATCTCCAGACAGCTGACTATCTAGTGGAGCAGATGTTTAGAATTATTCCAAGGCCTATCTCCAGTGACTCTTTCTGTGGTTTTTGAGTCATCAGGGGATCTAGGAGCCGACCAGTAAGGATCTAGAGACCAGAGTGACTATAACAGTCTAACAGCAAATGATCAACCCTTAGCTGCAAAAAACACCTTGCTACCATTCATTATACAAATAAAGACAGGCTAAGAAGCAGAGTCAATGGGCTTCACATGTGGCCTAAAACAAGCTGAACTTAGGTTTGGAGCAATTGTGCTAAAAAGGTGAGCAAAGTTTGGTAAATGTGTACCATCAATTGTTCATGTTAGGTGTTTGAGGTGGAATCTGCCAGTCAAGTCTCTGAGAGATGATTGCTTGCTTCCAAAGTCTGGTCTCTGGAATTGTCTCTGTGTTTTTATATGTTAACTAGTTAACTTGTACAGTTGGGAATATTATTTCCTGTTAGATCTAGGATTTCTGTTAATAAAGTCTGAGTTAAAAGTACTTTTTTGGTGACAGGTTTTTATTTATATGGAGTTTTAGTTCAACTAAAAACTCCAGGTCATTTTCTACTGAGATTGTCTTATTTAGAATGCCTCCAGTCCATCTTTGCAAAATCAATTGTTGGAAAAACTACCATTTAAAATTTTTCAAAATAATTATCCATCTGGTTGTAGTGCAAGGGTTTAGCTTGTCAATGTAATATTGTTTCATGGCCTTAGTATGCCTCGTTGATAATACTATTTATAATAGTTTTTTTTTAATTTTTGGAGAATAAAGGAGAACATATTGACTTCACAACTGTGTGACTTTAATACCTCCCTTTGTCCTCAGTTTTCTAATATTTTAAAAACAAATTTTAATATCTATTTGGACTAACCAAATTGGAGAAAATATCAAAACATTGAAGACAGTATAATTTTCAATAAGACAAATTACTTCATGGAGAGAAGTAGGAAGATGATAAAGATGATGATGTTGACTATGTTGACAATCATCTCCATCGTCATCACCTTTTGCAATGTGGTAATCTGTGGATTCCAAATCCCAGAGACACAATTAAAATGAAAAACAATGTATATAATGCAGTTCATTACTTTTGTGAAAAAAAGAATATACCATTTATCAGGACATTGTAAAATCTGTCCCAGAGCAAAATAGTTTGTAATTTCTGTGATTAATGAGTTTGAGTCATCAAGAAAATCAATGACATTATTATTACCATGGACAGAAAAGCCTCTGTTGCCCAAATTTTGTTCATTAAACACTTAATTTCTTTAAATTTTTCTATAAATATACACTTACTGTAAACAAAACTAATGTTTTAGGAACTATACCAGAATTTATGTATCCATATTCAACAATTACTATGTTTTACTAGCTTTTTTGGTCACATTATTACTGTCACTCACATGTGCCCCCTCTGAGCTGCACTGCTCGTTCTAACACTTTTGACTCTCCTCACAATATACCTGGAACTCTTCCAGTGGCTTTGCCTTGAAAGTTTGGGCCCTAAAAGAAAATCAGTTTCTGTATTTTATGGATATTTCTAACAGCTTGTCTGTTTGCCCTAATCACTAGTTTGGGGTGCTTTTGAAAAGTAGAATTTATTCTCAAGTCAGATTGTGATCCCTGACACAACAAAAATTTTGCCACAGATATGTCATAGGATTGGCATGAAAAGTGCCCTACACAGATGCTAAAGGATATCTCATTTACTCCACAGACTGAGAGTCACTGACGTCTGTGCTGGGCCTTTGGTTGGGGTAGCAGCTGGTCAGGTACGGCCAAGAAGTGAGGAAGCCAGGAGATGAAACCTGATCTCATTCTCCTCCCTACACATATCTCTTGCTAGCTTCCATGTTGGCTGTGGTTGAGTGGCAGTCAGAGGATGTGGACCCCACTGAAGCAGGCCCTATGGGTTGGCCTTATGCGGCAGGAGAAGGCAGAGGAGGGTGGAGGGAGATTTATGGCCAATAAGGACACATTGGGCACAGCAACTATTATACTTTGTACTCAGGGGAATTTCAGTTGATACCTAAAAAAGGAGAAGGCTAAAGGTAAGAGTCCTGGGCAGTGTGCAGTTCTCTGCAAGTCCCCTAAACAACACTGCTGGGCAAGCTGGAGTGTCATGACAGGCACAAAGAGCTCCCAAAGAGCTGACGGAGAGGCTGTTCCAGAGGTGGTGCCAACCACAGAGGAGGCTTTCCTGCTGAAACTCCTTACACTTGAGTCTCTTCACAGGTGTAACAAATGACTGCCCAAGCCTTGAAAGTCTGTAATCTCTCAGGTTTATTGGTGTTTTGGGGAGGACAGACAGGAAGAGGGTGGGGAGTGAGCCAGAAGATGTTCAATGATCACAGTAAATGGGGAAAAAATATGAAACATATATTACTTCCTGAACAAATTTGTCATTTTTAAATTTATCTATCTATCTATCTATCTATCTATCTATCTACCAATCTACCTATCTATCAGATTCAAGGGGTACATATGTAAGTTTGTCACACGGGTATATTGCATGATGATGAGGCTTGGGCTTCTATTGAGCCCATCACCCAGGTGGTGAGCATGGTACCCTGTGGGTAGTTTTCAATCCTTACCCCATTCCTTCCCTTCACCCTATAGGAGTTGCTCAATGTCTGTTATTCCCCTCCTTGAGCCCATGTGCATACCATGTTTAACTCCCACTTACTAGGGAGAACATAGGATATTCCGTTTTCTGTTGCTGTGATAATTCACTCAAGATGATGGTCTCTAGTTAAATCTCATACTTTTAAAAGCAACTTCTCAGTTCCATAAAAATTTGGCTAAATATATTCTTTTCATTTCTTGTTTTTACATTTATTTTTCCTCATACTTCATCTTAATTGATTTTATGATTTCCTCCTTTTCCTGCATAGTTGTCATGTACAATTGAGTAGATCCTTCTTCCACTGTTCTAGTTGCCTTTTCTAGTTGATCAGCATACACTTTCCTCAAAACCTCTGTCCTTTGTTTCAGTTCTTCCTCTATGTCTTTGTATATGCTGTCATTTGTTCTGCTGCTCTTTCTAGAGACGTGGCAATGGTCTGTTCACTCCTTGACGATGCATCTTAGGCCCACATCCACATCTGATACAAAATCATTTAGCCTCTGGTCCTCCAACTCTTCTTTGTGAGTGAATAAGAGGATCATGGGCTTCATGGCTGGCTTCCAAAGACAGCCTTGATCAATGAAATAATTTTCTGCTCTTTGTCCATGCAGCGTCCCAGTTGCATAACCAGGACGATGGCATGAGGCCCTGGGCAGGAGATGAGGAAACATCAGTAAATTTCCATAAATGTTATGTCCAGGCTCTCCTTGGAGTCAAAGAGTCTGCAGTGGGGGCCAACAGGGTCTCTTTCTTTCCACTTCTGGGATGGTTTTTGACAGGTCTCGGTAGCAGTTTGAGAAGAATATCCAGACACATTTCCCCCCATCCCCCCTCTTGAGAATGGTATTTTCTCTGACATTTCTCCCTCTTCCAGTTTTTCTGACCAGAATGATCCTTGGACAGTGGTCCTTATGCTCAGACATGCTCACATCAAGAGGATCTGTAGTGTAAGCCCCTTAACTCTGTTTTAAATTAAAAAGAAAGAAATAGACTTAGATAAAATGGAAACCATTTTGTTCCTTCTGTTTTTTATTTCTTACCCTTTTTGATATATGAATTATTCCAGGTCTTCTAAGACAGCTGAAATTTTGTCTCACCTAGGATACTTTCCTGATACCTTCTACTTATTCTAGTTTCCATTGCACTTTCTGCTTATTTTTCTATGATGAAAGCAGCACTTACAATTATAAAATCTGGTATGCTGCTCCTTTTTTCATTTCTGTAATATATATTTTGTTCTAGAACAGATCCAATTTTGTTTTTAAGATATCAAGCCTGAGGAGTCCCAGTGGAAGCAATTAGCATTCTATCCTATGTAAGAGTATTTATTAAAAGGCACTAACAATATTGACATATACAGTAGTCTATGACTCAGTGGAGGAGGTGGCAAAACTCTGTCGTCTTATACCCAGTTGATCCACTAAGGGTAGTCTCAGCATGGAAGGAAAAAGAACATTTGACAAGAGGTGTAAAAACTGCCTTTAAATTTGTAAATGCTTTTCAGAGCAGAGTTAGTTTTATTTTCTCTAGCTGCACAGAAAAAGAGTAGAAGACGAATTTAATGTCTTTTTTTTCTCTCCAAATTTTAGAGTTGCGGGATACACTTGTTACATAAGTAAATTGTGTGTAGGTGAGATTTGGACTTCTAGCAAGTCCTCTCTATTTCAGTAGTGAGTATGGTACCCAGTGGGTGGTCCTTATCCCCCTTATCCCCCCTCCTAGTATGGAGGAAAGAGCAAATGGATAGAATGCAGATAACTAGTAGTTTGGTTTATGCACAGCTTGGATAAATTAGCTCTACACTTTATTCAGTTTACCTCAGTCTCACCTCATAGGGTGATTCCTTTTGACAATCTCCCAAACAAACTAAAAAGTCTTGTTCTTTCTACATATGAACCAAAGACATGTGGCTCAAAACCTTAGACACTGAATCTGGTGCCAAAATAGCACAGAGGTTTAGAACAGGCTAACCTCCTAAAGATAAACTTTGGATAAGCTATAAAGAATGAAACATTAGCCGGGCTCGGTGGCTCAGCCTTTTAGCGCTTTGGGAGGTCGAGGTGAGTGAATCGCTCTGAGTCCGCGGGTTCGAGACCCGCCTGGGCAACTTGGTGAGACCTCATCTCTACAATAAATAAAAAAAATTAGCTGGGCGTGGTAGCGCAGGCTTGTAGTTCCAGCTACTCGGAAGGCTGGGGCGGAAGGATCGCCGGAGTCCAGCAGGTCGAGGCTGCGGTGGGCGGGAGCGGCCACTTCACTCCAGTCTGGACGACAGAGTGAGACTCCAACTCAAAAAAAAAAAAAAAGAATGAAATATTAGAGTAATCCCTTCGAGTCCCTTTCCCACTGTGGGAGCTTTTCTGGCCTCTCAATAAAACCTACTTTCAAAAAAAAAAAAAAGAGTGAAATATTGGATGGCAGTGGAATAAAGGAGCAGCGTGGAGGTAGAGGGGGAAGTTGGCGCATGCGCCTAGAGCTGACAGGTTTGAAATGGCTTTGGTGTTAGCAGGACCTGGCTCAGGTGAAGGTCTGCGCGGTTGGAACAGGCGGGCGGCCAAGCCGGGGTTCTTAACATCCCAACGGATCCGCGCAAGGGCCAGGAGCGACCGTGTGGGTGGCTTGGTGAAGGTTTTTTCCCCTTTGCATCATGGTTCAGGTTTGGAGGACAGAAAAATCCTCCATGGGCTACTCAGTTTACAACCACTGCAGTAACACAACCAGCAACCCCAGCAGACTCTCTTAATACAGCCAGCTGCGGCACTGCCTACAAGCCTTAGCCTGTCTACCCCTCAGCCTGCAGCACCGATAACTGCATCATATCCAACACCAAGGTTCAGTCAGCAACAAACCCAACCTCAGAAGCAGCATGTTTTCACAGGGGTGGTCACAAAGCTACATGATACTTTTGGATTTGTGGGTGAAGATGTATTCTTTCAGCTTAGTGCTGACAGGGGAAAGCCCCCCAAGTGGGTGACAGACTATTGGTCGAAGCTACTTATAATCCTAATATACCTTTTAAATGGAATGCACAAAGAATTCAAACACTACCAAATCAGAATCAGTCCCAAACTCAACCTTGACTGAAGACTCCTCCTGCTGTGTTTCAGCCGATTGCACCACAGACAACGTTTGGTGTTCAGGATCAGCCCTAGCCCCAGCCCCAGTCACTACTGCAGGCACAGATTTCAGCAGCTTCTATTGCACCACTATTGCAGACTCAGCCGCAGCCATTATTACAGCAGCCATAGCGGAAAGCTGGTTTATTGCAGCCTCCTGTTTGTATAGTTTCACAACCACAACCAACACGAAGGTTAGATCCACCACCCAGATTTTCAGGAAGAAATGACAGAGGGTATCAAGTGCCTAAGAAAAAAGATGACCGAAGTCATGAAAGAGAGAGAGACTAGATCCGGAGAAAGATCGCCTCAGAGGAAATGTTCCCGGGAGAGATCTCCCCAAACAGAAAGAGAGAGAGAAGTCACCTTGGAGAGCTCCACGTGTTGCTCCACATTACACAGACCAGTTTTCAAAGTTTTCTTTAGATTGTCCCAGTTTTGACATGATGGAACTAAGGCACTGTTATCAGAATTTTTATATACCTAGTGACTTTTTTGATGCTCAGTTTACATGGGTGGATGCTTTCCCTTTGTCAATATCATTTCAGCTGGGAAATTACTGCAATTTCTATGTAATGCACAGAGAAGTAGGGTCCTTAGGAAAAAAAAATGTGGCGATTCTTGATCCACCATATGCTGATCACTTATATAGCACAAACATAATGCTGATGGCTAGCCCCAGTATGGAAGATTTGTATCATAAGTCATGTGTTCTTGCTGAAGACCCACAAGAACTTCGAGATGGATTCCAACATCCTGCTAGACTTGTTAAGTTTTTAGTGGACATGAAAGGCAAGGATGAAGTTATGGCTATTGGAGACCACTGGCCTCCTTCGTTTGATGGACCAGACCCCGAAAAAGGTTAAGACTGCTATCCATTGTTGTAAGGCTCTGACAGGCACTGACCTAAGTGTATGTACACAATGGTCATTGTGGGGAAGAGATTCACTACCATCGCCCTGAGGAGACCCACAAGGGGCATACAGTTCCAGCTCATGTGGAGACAGTGATTTTATTTTTCCTGGATGTTTGGCATTGCCTTCCCACCCGCTCAGAATGGGAAACCCTCTCCTGTGGATATAAGTAGCAGCTGGTCGAGAAACTTCAGGGTGAACACAAGGAGGCTGATGGAGAACAGGATGAAGAAGAGAAGGATGATGGTGAAGCTAAAGAAATTTCTACTCCTACTCATTGGTCTAAACTTGATCCAAAGACAATAAAGGTAAATGATCTCCAAAAAGAATTAGAAAGTTGGGCTCTTAGTTCCAAAGGATTAAAATCACAGTTAATAGCTCTATTGACAAAGCAGCTTAAAGCAGAAGAACAAAAAGAAGAACAGAAGAAGTTAGAGAAATCTGAAAAAGAAGAGGATGAAGAGGATGATAGCAAATCTGAAGATGATATAGAGGAAGAAGAAAAAAACCGTCAAGAGGAAATGGAACCCCAGCATCAGGAAAGAAGATCTATTTTGCCTGATGAACCAGCCATCATTGTGCATCCAAATTGGGCTGCAAAAAGTGGAAAGTTTGACCCTAGTATCATGTCTTTGAGTGTCCTTTTGGACTACAGATTAGAAGATAATAACATTCATTTGAGGTTTCATTGTTTGCAGAACTTTTCAATGAAACACTTCAAAGAGATTTTGGTGTCTGAATATATAAATAATTACTATCTTTTCCTTAAAAAGAGGACCAAAAGAAAAGTATAAGAAAAGAAGAAGAGAGAAAAGGAAAAAAAGAAGAAAGAGATGATGAAACTGATGAGCCAAAACCCAAACGGAGAAAATCTGGTGATGATAAAGATAAAAAGGAAGATAGAGATGAAAGGAAGAAGGAAGATCTAAAAAAAGATGATTCTAAAGAAGATGAAACCGAAGAAGATAATAATCAAGATAAATATGATTCCATGGAAGCAGAAGAAGCTGAGGATGAAGCAGATGGTAGAGATGAGGAAGAAAGAAACACAAAAGATGACAAAAGAGATATAAGCAGATAATGCAAGCAGAGGCCATCTAAAGATAAGGAAAAAGAAAAGACTCAAATGCTCACAATTAACAGGGATCTGTTCATGGCTTTTGTTTATTTTGATCAAACTTAGTGTGGTTATTTTCTTGAAAAGGATTTGGAAGAAATACTTTTTACCCTTGGACTACATCTTTTTCGAGCTCAGGTAAAGATGCTTCTTAATAAAGTACTGCTCTGTGAATCTTGCTTTCACCAGAAATTAACAGACAATTCAAAAGATGAAGAAAACCGTGAAGAGTCTAAGTCATTGCAGGAAGATATTTAGGAAACTGGCTATTACTTCCAACACCAACAGTAAAACAGGAATCAATGGATGTGGAAGAAAATGTTGGCCTCATTGTATACAATGGTGCAATGGTAGATGTAGGAAGCCTCTTGCAAAAAATTGGAAAAGAGTGAAAAAGTAAGAGCTGAGGTAGAACAGAAACTGCAGTTACTCGAAGAAAAAACAGATGAAAACCATATGAAAAAACCATATTAAATTTGGAAAATTCCAACAAAAGCCTCTCTGGTGAACTCAAAGAAGTTAAAAAGGACCGTAGTTACAAGAAAACTTGAAGATTTCAGGAAACATGAATTTGCAATTTGAAAAACAACTGAATAAGACAGTCAGAAGCTTATCTTTACAATAATGGATGAAATTCACACTGCTCTCAAGCAGGATATTGTAAAGAATGAAGACAGATCAGAAATCTATGGAAAATGGTGCAGGTGTATGATAAAATTCATGTTGTGATGAGAAGTGGTATTAATAATGTAATATATAAAATCATGGTACAAGAATGTTTGGAGGTGATGCATGTTTGATCTTAGTAGTATAAATATCTGTTAGTTCAAATGATGTATAAAGTTTTATGAATGTAAGTCTCTGCTTTTGAAAATTGCTTATAATTCCTAGTATTCAAATTATTAAACACTCCTTGAGTGAAATAATTTTGCATTGCAAAATGTTTTATGATGAACTTTGTTATAGTTTTAGCGCCAATAAAGTTCATCAGTTTAACTGACAGTAAAAAAAAAAGAAGAAGAAATATTGGAATGCAATGAAGAGCAACCAAAACCAGACATAAACTTAAGATGTTTTGATCCTTGAAATGAGAAACTACATGTGGCCACTTTCACAGTTGAATGGTTTTTCCTCTGAGGACACTCCCCAGACCAATGCTCAAGGGATGAGCAGAACCCAAGTATCTAATTGTCGGTGACCAGCACTGACCAAGGGTGGGTTAGGACCCGCACCGGAGAATCTGGACGGCGAGAAGAGACCACTCGGAGGCAGTTTCTTCTGGGAACAGTCTGATCAGGACTGAAGCCAAATTTTATTCGGACTCCTTCCAACTTATATACCATTTTCTATACCCTCCAGCAGTGTGATAATCACTTACTGGGGGCGTACAAGTTCTGTGCTTTACAAACTATGCATCACAAGACCACACGAGATCTGCAATTTCCAAGCAAACAATTCGAATTCCATGATGCCTGTCGTGCTTACGTTAAGGTCGCAGGTGCACAATTTCAATACAAATCGTTCAAAGTGTTTTCCATAATGTTCAATGAATCATTCATATTATACTCTTTGTTCTAAACCCTGATTAATACAAAAAACTTTCTAAGTTAACTCTAGGTTCAATCCAAGTTCACTGACTCCTAATATTTTTTAACGATTAATATTATCAACTTAACACTATACTATAATCTATAAGTTTACTTAAATGACTTAGCTGTTAGTTATACTATTATCCTATTATGATTTAACGTAATGCCTTATAATTCAGTTAAAACTTATTCTTAAACTACCAAACTTTACTATAATTCATATGAGTTTCATATGTCTAAACTTTAATTTTTATCTAATCTAATGATTGACCTTTAATACTATGCTATATCCTATTAAGCTAATACCTCATCATTAATTCTTTTATAAATCTTATAGTAACTATTATATTTGAGTAAAGTAGCAAAAGGAAACAAAACAGCAAGCATAAATTTATGCAACTATGAGTGTATGTGTATATATTTTATCCTAACAAGTCTACTCTAAAAATCAAATAGTAGCTGTCACACTCTTGAACAAGGAAATGCATGGCCGCCATGATGGTGGCTATGGGCTGAAGCAGACAGAGTTTCTGTAATTAACGAAACAAAAGAAAATGTTCTGCCTGGCTAGGGGCAGGGCGACAAAACTACTTAGTTTATAATTTTAGCCCTAGGGGAACAGCTTTCGGGAACAAGAGCTGACTACCCAGTCTACCAGGAAATAGAAGTTAAAAAATATCTAGAAAGAAGTAAAACTTAGAAAGACAGAGAAAAATAATTCTGCTGTGCACTTTCCATCAGGCATATTAATATTTACTTATAAGTTTTACTGCCATGTATGCACACTGGTCACTAATCACACGCCAATATTATAGGTATAACTGATATCCTATGTCGGAGGTGATCTTCCAGATGGGCCTTTACAGGCCTCAGCCATGTAGCTATAGATGTTGGCTCCCAACATCTAATGAACTTCTTGTTTCCCGAGCCAACACCTAGAGAGACAAAATGTGGGACACACATTTGCTTGCTTCCTTCTTTTGCTTTTTTTTCTGAGTCTTTTCTCTTAGAAGAGAAGGAGGATTCTGTGTATTACTTAGACTTCTACTGTATGAAATATTATTGTCTAGTGAAGGAAGCCTGTGCCTTGTTATATCAATTGGAGAAATGATAAAATATAGACAACCCTTTTGAATACTTAGGTTAACAAGATATTAGCCAAAATTGTTCAATTAATATTTTTGAACGTTAAAAATTGATTATTATTGCAGGTTTTTCTCTGTATGTTTATGAGTGAAATATTACATCTCCCCACAAAAAAAAGCACCTATGCATTAGCATACATCAGAGCCATCTTGAGAGCTTGTTAAAATACACAGTTTCTGATTCAGCAAATATGGGATGGAACCTGAGATTTTACATTCTTAGCAAGTCCCTAGGTGGTGCTGATGTTGCTGTTCTAGGATCACACTTTTTTTTTTTAAATTTTTTAAAAAAGTTGTAGGGTACAACTCGGGATTAGGTATAAAAGTGGTCATTGTACAAATAAAGTTTGGACTTCCTTTTGGTCCTCTATTTTGCCTGGTTTGAGATCATGTACACTTACTGATGTCGTATGTCCCCAGCCACTCCCAACCCGGGAGTATCCCGCTACTGCCAGTCCCTTTCTTATAGTTTTATGGTAAATGTTCAGGGTCCGCTTGTGAGTGAGAACATGTGTTATTCTGCTCTTTGTTTCTGTGATAGATCACTGAGTTTGATAGACTCTAAATTCATCCAAGTTGCTGCAAAGTCCACATATTTGTCCCTCCTTATGGCTGCATAATATTCCATTGTGGATATGTACCACATTTTTTTTTTATCCAGTCCAGTTTTGATGAGCAGCACAGTTGGCTCCATGATTTTGCTATTGTGAAAAGTGATGCAATAGATATGTGTGTGCAAGTTTCTTTTTTGTAGAATGATTTGAGTTTCTCTGGGTATATTCCCAATAGGGAGATTGCTGGATTATATGGAAGGTCAATTTCTAGTTCTTTCAGAAATTGCCATAGTTGTCCAAAGAGGTTATACTAGTTTGCACTCCCACCTGCAGGGAGTCACTTTGAGAATGACTGTACCAGAGCAAAGATCTGGGGCTTGAGATCAAAGAATGGAAAATCATGTCAGTGACGTTTGAGGCATTTCCTCCATTTCAGATATTACTAGCAAATGACAGGATGCCAAAAACCCTCTCTTCTACAGGATACTGAAGGAGATAGAATACACATAAATAACAGAATCAAATAAGGCAAAACGTCACCTTTTACTAAAAGAATAGGACTCCCTGGTAAAGATTGAAGGAAAGACCAGAGAGGGACCAGAGGCCAATGTGGGTGCCTTTCCTATTGGAATAAACAAGAGCTATTTCACATCATAGGCCACCTGACAATTTAAGAGTGACAGTTTGAGAAGATAACACTAAAAGCATAAGACCCAGATGGAACTGGAATGAGACCTTTATGCCTATGGAGTGGGATGAAAAAGAAAAGGTATAGGTATATTTGGTCACCACAGGCCAAAGGAGAGAAAGAAGAGATGTTTCCCATTTCTGATAAGTCAAACTATTAGTAGAAAGTTGTTCAATGTATATCAGACTCTTCCTAACATCCTGAAATTGATCAGACTCTTTGCCATTCCTGAGAAGGAGTTAATTTATAAACATTCCCAGAGTTGCTTCCTTCTGATTGTGGCGGGATAAACATTTTTTTTCCAGGCCAAAGAGAAGAGAACAAGCTCTGTATAGGCCTGGTTCTACCTGTAGGACCTTTCTTTATGACTCAAAATCTCCAGGAAACTTGCTAAAGCCTACAAAATGCTGAGTATGTGTATAATGGTGGAAACCAGGCAGAAAACTGAACTTCAAATCAATGAACTTCAAGTACATGACATAGGGTAAGAAAAAAGGTGTTGTTCATGCATGAGGAAGTGAGCTCAGAAAAGTTCCAGCAAGAGCAAGAGGATCTTGGGCTCTTATCTACTTTGGAAATGCAGCTTTAGCCAAACTTCAGCCAATGTTCCTCTAAGGGGAAAGGTGATGTGTTGCTGCCAAATGGGTGGAAAATATTTAGTGAGTGCTTCATATACTCCATGAACTTGGAATCAAGTGGTGAACAGAGAAGAGTTCTGTGCCATCCACTACTGGGTAAACAGACAACACTAGTTAAAATACAAGACCTAAACTACTTTGTCCTGGGTATACGTAGCATGAAAGAGTATAAGTGTCTTGGATGGTACAGAAAATATTTCAGCAAAAAGGTCAGATGGTGAATTTGTCCTTATGAATTCATCAGTTGTGCAGAATTATCTGTTACAACTGTGACAGCAGTGGTTCTTCTCAATTCTCTGATTCACAGGATCCTGGAATGATATTTCTCGTCATCTTTTAACCTGTATGGTCCAAGTGAGAGTCAACTAAGGAGAGGCACTCGGAAGAGATATGGAAGTTGGACAAAAAAGAAAGGACCATTTTATAGCAGCAACAGCAGAGAGACAGTGGTCAGACCCTAGATGCATGTGACAGCAGATGAGTGCCTGAAGACCACACAGGTCTGTGCACCAGTGAGCTTCCCAGATCTCTGCGTTCTTAGCCCTCCAAGAGTGTGTCATCTTTTAATTTTCTGAGTTGAAAGTATATCTTATTTTTAATCCCTGGATTTATTACCATTTTCCTAAATGAATCATCTGCATAAGTGGAGAAAGATGAAATTTTCCTTAGAAACAATCAGAGCAAAATAATGACAAGTTCCAGAAGTGGAATAGAGCATGATTCAGTAATCCAGAGTCATGGGATATGAGTGCTTACATCACAAAGAATTTGTGTCAAATATCTAACAAAAATTCTTATTTGACAAGTATAAGATACTTTTTAAAATCTGTACCAATAATTCATATTTTGTTCTAAATTTACATCTACCAGTTGAAAAAGTTTTAAGATAAAACATCCCAAAGAGTAGATAGGTACAAAAAACCTCTTAAACTTTCATAATGTGACTGTGTCATTGAAGCATACCCACAGTCCACCCCTGCTGAGCCCTGATGCTGAGGTATCTCTGAAGGGACCCATGCAGATGAATCCCTGCTGGTTCTCTTCCATCCCATCCTCTTAGTGGCTGGGAACAGTAGCGACCACCTGAGTTGATCATGAAACTCAAAGCTTTCTATTCAAAATGGTGCCTAATGGAGGATCTGTCATGTTTTTAAACATTTGAATGTTTAGTCTTTTCCCCAATTTTTCCAACAAAAATAATACCAAAAAAATTTCTCTTACCTCCTCTCCAAATAAAAATGTAGGCAAACATACATAGAGACAAATTTTATAATTTTCCACCCTTATATTAGAAAAGAAGAAAGTTCTAAAACCAAGTATCTGAACTTTCCATCTCAAAAAGAAGAAAAAAAAACAGAGCAGTGATACTACTATAGTATCACTAAGGTGAGTGCTACTTCTAGTATTACCTTAAATATCTAAATTGGGAAACACTAGAGACATTGCCAGGAGGAAAGCAGTCATGCTCATCACTACTCGTCAATATTGTATGTCCACTCTTAGTTAATATTATAGCAGAGGTATTAGCCAATGCAATAAAAAAGATAAATCAATTCAGTGTATAGGAGTAAGTAAAGAAGAAGTGGTAAACAAACCGTGAAGCATCATATGACACAATATTACTCGCAATAAATGGAACAGGCTATTGATGCAACTCAGATGATTCTCAAAATCTGAGGCCAATGATGCTAGTCTCAGAAGGGACTTCCTTATACTCATCTACAGATTCTCAATGTCTGGTCCAAAACCAACCATAAAATACAAGCAATACGTGAGTGCTAATGAGTGTGTGAGTAGGTATAAACTCCCAAAACTCTTGAGAGAAGGGGACTTGCCTCATTCTCTTCTTGTATCAATCACAATGTATAGTGTTTGCCAAGGACCTTCTGCCTGCCTTCTCCTCTAGGAGACAAACAGGGAACACAAAAACAGGGTTTTGCACAAAGGCTTATCATGTGATTACTGCTTCTCAAAGGCAGAACCTTTTTTTTTTTTTAACCTCATCTACTGCATTAACCAGAATGCAAGGTAAGAATGATTGAGTGTGTGTTAAATGAAATAACCACTGCAGTTAAAAACTTTTTTTATATTAAACCTGAATTTACTTTTTCTTGGGAGGTATGTGTGGCTTTTCGTTCAAATGTTTGCTCACAGAAAATTGTAATAAGATAAGATGTTAAGTTCGTGTCTCAGAATTTTGGCTAAAAATTCAGTGATGAAACAAATAAACACAAAGTACACCTACATTCTGCGCAGCATGAGATAGAAGATGTCTTACTCTGAGTGATTATTTCTAAAGGAATCATTCACTTCTTTGTGTAGTTCTTCTCTTATCCTCAAGCCTTTGCTAACACTTGTTAAATGTGCACTCTAAACTCACTTGTGCTCTAAGAAAATTAGGAAAAGGTGTATATTATTTTAGGCAAAATGGTTTAGGGCATGGAGGAGCCAATTACAAGATGGTGGAATATGGAAAGTTGACATAAGTCACATGTGACCACAACAGCCTGTTGGTAGAACATAAAAATAGGTTTCTGGGATTCCTAGAAATTACTAGGTGATGAGAACCAGTAGAAAAGAGACAGGAACTTCAACTATTGTCATATCTATATTAAAGGGAATTTTTGAATTAATAAAACTGCATGACTCTCAGAAACCTTGGTTATACATAATTTCTATTGGCACCTGGTGAAGAGCCAAGAAGGTCAAGGTCTTTCACTGTTGGATGGGTTGAGAATGTGGCTCAAATCTTCCTTCTAGGGAAAAGTGGAGGGAAGATGTCATGCAGGTAGACCAAGTCCAGTTTCAAAATCATCTTGAACTTTTACCAAAAACCAAAATTCATCCCCATATTATTAGCACTGGTATTTTCCGACAAAACAGATTCCAATTCTGCACAAATATGAGAACTGAAAAGTTTTATTATAATAACAACAAGCAGACAATTCAACAGGTGAGGGAAAAAAATGTATGAATGACCTGCCAAAAAATACTCAAGGAGTGAAGTGAGGGGTTATAACTATCCCTTTGTTTCTCAAGAAAAGGAGAGAACTGGTTTTTTATCAAATTGGTTAAATTGAGATTGGTCAAAGAGTTTCTACACATACATCTGAATATACCAAACTTTGTTTTCTTATATGTTGAATTACTATCTTTCTTTCTGGCATTTGGAGATTACTGTGTAGTGTAATCTGGAGAAATCTACTTTTTGGTAAGTCTTTGTTCTTCAGCGAATAGAGGATAAGGAACAATTGATTCCTTTTATGAAAATGGAACTAAATAAATTGACATTCATCTAGAAATAATTCTACAGTCATCTCCATCTATAAGACTACCTAATGCAAAAAGGAATAGGTCTTTTTTTTTTTTGAGTTGGAGTCTCACTCTGTCGCTCAGACTGGAGTGCAGTGGCCGCTCCCGGCCACCACAGCCTCGACCTGCTGGGCTCCGGCGATCCTTCCGCCTCAGCCTTTGAGTAGCCGGAATTACAGGCATGCGCTACCCCACCCAGCTGATTTTTTAAAATTTATTTATTGTAGAGATGAGGTCTCACTGCCCAGGTGAGTCTCAAACCCATGGGCTCAGGCAATCCACTCATCTCAGCCTCCCAAAGACGTGGGATTAAGGCTGAGCCACCGAGCCCAGCTAGGAATAGGTCTTTTTAAGAAATCATATGTGTAAGGTGATCACGATGGTCCTGAAGGCAAAAATAAATGAGTTGAAGCTACAAAGGGAGATTATGTGGCAATCTAGAAAGAATCTAGAAGAGAAATTCCTATTACAAATTACAAGATACAGCTTAAGAGTCATCTTTGGTCTCCTGCATTCCTTTTCTCTGTGTGTCTATGGAAGAATTCACAAGGTAGCAAGCATCAATACTTTCTACTTTGGAGTTTCACAAATTCAAAATTTGTCCCTTTCCTGTTAAGTCACTCAAACATCTACCAATTACCTGTGGTGAGCTCTACTACATTCCTTAGTCTTGAGAGCTTGAGAGACAGAAACTACAGCACTTTAACTTTAATAAATGTGTCGTATGGGGCAGATTGCCAGAGAATATACAGAAAATACAGACAAATTCTCATTAAGTTTAGCTGCTATCTAAACACATGTGAGCAAATAAAGCCAACAACTGCAAATGCTCGTAAGACTATAGGAATGATCTACTCCCAATTCGAAACTGCTTTTCTTGCATTTTGCACCTTTCTGACATAGAAAGTTTCTTTTCCTGCTAATTCCTTCTCCATTTGCATCTTTCTCTTTTCCTGCTCGAGTTTATCTTCCAGTTTTCTGATTTCCTCTTCATAATCCTCTCTTATCTGCAGTTTCTCTTACTCCTTTTTTGCTCTGTAATGTTCTTGCTTCACTTGGGTCTGTTTCTGGATTACATCCTCAGCCCTTTAGTGCACCTTCTTAGTATAGCATCTTCCCTCATTCTCCCTCACCACATGCTGGACCAGAGCCAGCAGCTGTGTCTTCTGGGCCTCTTGCTCAACTCCTGTTGCCTTATTGTTGCATGCAAAGCAGTGACCACCAATCTTGTCTCTCAACTTTTGGAAGGCTTCTGGAGCTTCTTTCAAGTAATTATGAAAATTGATGTCACCCAATTCATCTTTCAGAGTGAATAAGAGAATCATGAAACTTCTAGCCCTGTCTCCAAACATTTTCAGAATCTTTTCTGTGGCCTTGTGCTCTTTCCCATTGTAACAACACAGTGGGATCACTAGGAATATAACGTGAGGCCCTGGGAAGGTCAGGAGGATGCAGCATACACTCTCTTTGCACATGACAGCATCTTGCTTTTCAGTGTCAAAAATGCCAGGCGTATCAACCACAACAACTTCTGTTTTCTTCCACTTGCTCCTCCCTTTCTTAATGTCTTGGTAATAGTTCTCGCAGCAATGCCAGAATCAAACACTTTCTCTTCAAGAATGCTGTTCCCTGTTGTACTGTTTCCTGCTCCAGTTTTTATCCACTAAGACAATTCTCAGTTGGGAATTTAGGAGTCTTGACTTCCAGGTCCTGGGACATCAAGGAAACAAAAGCCCACTATTAGAATCTACATCCAACAGTTTTCTCTGCAGAGTCTCCACCCCATCTCCCAGTGTTCTCCTCTGTGTCTGGCTGTGAGCAGCTCCCTGCATTACCACTGCATTCCCAGGAAGTCTACAGTAAGTCCGCTAGGGCTGGTACTCATCTTGCAGTACTTAGGCAACCGTCCTTACCCTTAATCTCCTATCTTCAGCCTTTCTTTTCAGGATTCATTTGAGCTTTTAAATCTGATTGTATGTAGTTATATAGCCTACAGAGGTGGAAATAAAATGGCTTCAGAAGAGAACTATGAGCTGCCACTGATAGCTGTTCTTAATAAGGTAGTACAAGAAGTAACACAAGGCTTGACACTGGGGCATGTGAAGTGAAAATGTACTTATTCATTTATTTCCAAAATGCAACATTTCCTGTTCCCATTAAGAAGCCAGGGAGTTGAGTTGAACAACCTATTTTATCCTTACGGCAGAGCTTGCAATGTTTGATAACCAGAATTCTGGGACAAAATAAGTATATTTACAAAAGTTATATGACTGAGAATCCTGGTATAGAAAAGCTAAGAGTATTTAAGAAAAAATGTGGATTTGTGTTCACAGTTTTATTTAGTTAGCATCAGAGTGGAAGACTCCATCCTAAGGGTAACCAGAGGGTATTAGTTGACCATAGGGAGGGGAGTAGGAATATCATAGGAGGTGATACCAAAGGCCAGTTCTAACACTGCAACAGTTTGCCAAAGTTGATAGGGTATGGATGACAATCCATGTGGAAGTTTGCAAATATAACTACAATATTCCCAACCCCGTATCACTGAAGCCAGGAATCTGAGGCTAACCTGGGCAACCTTTGTGCCTCTTCAAGATGTTGATTTTCTTCTTCCCGTCAAGATGCTGTCTGTGTCTTTAACCCTTGAATCTGGGTGAGCCATATGACTTGGTCTTGACAATAGGACAGTAGAAAGCATGATACAAGCAGGGACTCCCAAAATGTGTGTGCTTTGTGGCTTCCCTTCTCTGCCTGCTCTTCCTGCAATTGCCTTATGAAGAAGCCCGGGGTTGTTTATTTGATGATAATAACAACGCCTGGTGATCCCTAGCACCTTGGCCTGTCCAAGAGCCTGCTAACTACCAGACATATTCATGTGACTATCTAAGGTCATCCAGACCCAAGAACTGCCCAGCTGACCCACAGGATAGACAGCCAACTAAATGGTTGATGTTTTAAGCTACTAAATTGTAGGATAGTTTGCTAAACCTGCAAAAGCTCAACTGACATAGTCAACTTATATGGATAAGGGAGAAAAGGGTCGTGAGGCATACCAAGTGAGTCAGCCTGATTAATTTATTGGTTATAGTGAGACTACCAGGAAACAGGATATTGGGGACATTAGAGACTGGGGTGAATGATCAATTACTCCCACATTTCTCATTCTCAATCTTCCCCAGCATGAAGAGAGGGGCAGAAAACCATAAGAGAGGCTACAACCAGCTGCTCTGGTGTGATCACGTTATAGGAAGCAAGAGGTAAGAAACTGTGCTGAGCAGCCCTGGATTGATCTGAGGATATTTAATCGTGCTTCTACTTGGTTGTTATGGCCACATCATGAGGAATAGGTGTAGAGTCGAGAGAAATGACAGAGCAGAATAAATGAGCAGGAAATGTCTCTAAAAGGTTGAAAATACTTTCCTATCACTCCGAATGAAACTGGCTAGCAAAACAGGAGGAGCACCCACCCACCCTGCCTGCTTTCCTCTCTGGAGGCTTAGTCTGGGGAGCCCTAAGCATCCTCTCACCATGGCTGGTCCTTGGTTTGCTGAGGTTGGGATTCACACCAGGGTATCGGGAAGCCGTTGTAGTTTGAACTCCTGTAGATGAAATGAGAGACATAACCATGCTGTTTTAGGAAAATGAACAGCTGGAATCCCTTACCACTTGTAGCCTACATTTTATTTTGTGCCATAAACTTGCTACTTTGATTTTATTGCCCCATTTCCTGAACTCTCCCCAAATCTCCATTTTTAGTCTCATTTTTCAGATTGTTCATATTTTATATACACAACCATAAATGCTTCCAGTGCTTCCTCAGCACTGGTTCTGGTTCCTCCTCTTCTCTGTCCAGGATTCAATGATGGATGATTTTATACATGGTCTGTAATCTACATCTTCCTCAGAGTTCCAAACTCTTATATCCTACTAACCTTCTCCATGTGGCTGCTTCATGGACATCTCAAACAGAATTCTGCTAAAAGTGAGCCCTGACCTCCACCCCCAGCCTCTCCTGCCTCTGTGACTCCATTCAACCAGTAGCTCCTGCAGAACACAGGGCCATTTACAGCCCTTCTTTCCGCACTCTCTCTGAACCCATCTATTGATTGATTCTCCTTCTAAAAATTTGAAAATCTCTCATTTCTCCCCATCTTCATGCTAATCTCACCCACTATCATTTGTTTGCAATGAAACAGGTGCCCATCTCCCTTTCCATCCTTTTTCAACTCTACAATAAGATGTTATTTTAGAACTAAAATTTGATATTATTTTGTTTGCATTTCCTAGTGACTTCCTATTACTTTTCCAAAATAGTTTTATCTTCAGAATGGTCCATAAGGCCCAGAATGATCAACAACTTTCTCTCTCATACTGCTTCAGCCACACTGGCCTCCTCAATGTCCTCAAAATCCTCTAGCCTCTTTCCACCTCCAAGGTCCTTGCAGAAAAGTTCCCTCTCCCTGGAACAGTCCCCCTCCACCCAGTGCCCAACTCATTCCTGCTCAGCCTGCAGACATTGACTCTTCAGAGAGGTCTTTCCCAAGACCTCCACCCCTCAACACCACCACCCACCTGTAACACACTCTGATGTGGTCTACTTCATGTTTATCTAGTTGCACTCCAAGGGGGTGTTACTGAATACATATTACTATACAAAGATATTTGTCTGAGTTTTTACTGTGACCTCTTATACTGTAAGCTTTTTGATGGGAAAACATTGTGTGCCTTGCATTTCCCTTTATGCCCTGGGTATAAGCACAGTATCAGACAAAGAGTGATTCTCAATAAATATGTGTTAAATCCATGAATATTTGTAAAATACATAAATCTCCTTGCTTCTCTCCTTTCTCTGATTGGTCACTGTGTAAAGATCTCATCTGATCTGTGAAAATGACAATTCTTTTCTTATTGATTCTTAGTATTATAGGAACATGGCATTAATTCTTAATGTTTTCTTTCATGGCTACCTACAAATATTTGGCATTGGAGAAAGATGTTTGAAGACCCCTTATTGAGGCAGATTTTGACCAAAACAGATAGAAAACGGCAATTGTTAAGGACAGACTCACCATATGGAAAGCCATTGGATACAAACATAAAACATTGAAATGTCAGATATTTCTTTTGAAAAGAAAGATTATTTATTTTTCCCATGAGAATAAGGAGTAGGAAACAGGAAAAAGAAATTATAGAATTTTAAAAAATCAATTTTGGCAATTGATGTTAGGAGAAGGGATAGGATAACAGCAACAAGAAAACAGAGGGTCTCTGGGTATTTCTTAGCTGCCTTTTTCCAGAACCTGGGCTCTTTAAAGTGGCTCTGTTGATCCCAATTCAGATGCAAAACCAGGAGACTATGCTTCCTTAGGTTGTCAGCTCTGATGATGGAATTCTTCTTCCTCTGCTTAAAGAACTAACATCAATCAGTCTCCAACTTCTCCTGAACCGCAGAGAGTCACACAAGGTGGCATCTTCTTCCTCTTACTCCTAAAGAGGAACTCAACTCCTGGTAAACCTGGACTTTTCTAAGGAGGCTGTTTTTCTAAAAGGCAGCATTGAGCAGATAGTTATCCAGGTAATATGGCTTCAAACTGCAAAGCCTCCAATTCTGACCTGTGTGCAGGCTTTGAGGGGCTGCATATGGAGTTGTGCCTCTTACACATCTCAATGTTCTTTTCTCCACCATCCCCCAGAGCTAATTCTGTCCACGTACCCATCTTTATTCCTGGTGGAGTAAAAGTTTATAAATTCTGTACCTAGCTAAAGGAATAATTTATTTGTAAAGCAAGAATCCTCTGAGCAGAAGTCCCTGAAAATTTAATTTGTAGGTCTCATCCATCTCAGAACAGATTACAACTTAAAATTAGCAAACATGGGAAACAGGAACCAACAAGAAATATCTTCGAAGAACAAGTTTGCCAGGAGGCTTAAGACACAGACTCAGGGGGGAAAAGGCCCCTACCTACCAAATCTCACATTTTCTCCTACCCCCACCACACATACCACTAATTTCTTACCTGCAAAATCTGAGTCCTGCACTCTTCTCTGATTTCACAGGCCATGCTAAGCCAGGATATTTAGAAAAAGGAGTAGAGAGAAAATTAAGGGAGGAGCTGTCCATTCTTGTTTGTGCAAGGGACCTGCCCACCTTATCAGCCAGCAGCATTAATAGAACTTTCTGCAGAGATGGGATTGTTCTACGCTGTCCAGTATGTCCATTAGCACTTGAAATATAGTTAGTGTGATTGTAGTTTAAATTATTTTATTTTATTTCATTTCATTTCAATTTATTTAAAGTTGAAGTTAAATAGCGGCACATGCCTACTGACTACCAAAATGAATCTTACAAAGACTGCAATGAGAAAGGAAACGTGGGTCATGCTGTGACATTCTGGAAGAAACTTCTAGGTCAAAACCAGAGAGTTGCCAAATATTCTGAAAGACCCCTGAGTCCCTGAACCGCTGTTCAGCATAACAGGCCTCTCATCCAATGTTTGCTCCTAGTGCCTCAAGGTATGTCCTCTATTTCCAGGGTGTCTCCTCTCAGTCATCTGCTAGAAGCAAATGAAGATAAAGAGGATAAATGACTTTCATTTAACTGACCAGCCTGGAATGGTTACCTCATGGAATGATCATGGATACAATGAAATAATCTAATCATTGACATCTGACACTGTCTGCCACTAAAATGGAAAGTGTGAGAGTATTACAATGGGGTCCCAGGTCTCCAGTATAACTATTTTTGCCATTACAAAAGAGCTCTCAGTTTACCATTACACTCTATAACTGAGACTTTATTTAGAGTTGCATAACACTTTAGTAATTATGCAAATTGCTAACAATTGTAAAGGTAGACAAGAGATAAGACATAACCTTCTCTGAGGGTAGGTTGTGTAGAAAAAAGCAATAACTATCAAAATTTATTTTAAAAAAATAATTGATGGACTTGATAAACCCTCTTCCTACGTAAATCATGAAAAAGGGTAAAACCTATAGTATACAAATTACCAATATCAGGAGTGGGAGAGAGAATATTACTATAGATCTTACAAACATTAAAGGGATAATACTGGACTATAATCATGTATATCTATAAACAACAATTTAATAACTTTTATTTTTGAATTTTAGCCGATAAATAACAATAAACATTATTTTACAACAATATCAGAATCTAAATGATATCTTTGACAAAATTGGAACCTGTTTGCTTGGCTCAACTTTGCTTGTCCTGATAGACAATTTAATATAGGCTATGGACCAAAATTGGGGTGAAGCTGTTTTTATGGCAGTTTAATTTTTAAAGTTTTTGTATTGTTTCATTTTGTTTTTAAATAAGTCTTTAATGCTTATATTCTAGATAGACCTGGCTGAACTGTAAAACAAAATTTGTATTTAACCTTGAAACAGTGAGTTTAATCTAAATACCAGTAGCTTAGTTATCAGCAAATTTAAAGCAAGTAGAAAAATATTTAATCCTGTGAGCTTCGGAATTTTTTTGTTGTAATTTGCCCATTAGTTTTAAAATGTGCTAACCACATGAGCTTCAAAATTTTTTCTTGTAATTTGTCCATTAGTTTTAAAATGTGCACAACCACAGGACTTAATTTTTAGCCAGCTGGAGTTATAGAAAACCTGGTATATCTTTGAATCTCTTTCAAATACAAAACAAACAGTGAAACCAAAGGAAGAGACTGGACAATCACTGAAAATTTTAGAGGCGAGATAGTGAGGAATTGGTGCCTGAGCCTGGTCCCAGGGACTAAGATAGCGTGATGGATCAAGACTGTGCTGCTTGTGGAGAGAGCTTCTGTTGGCCGTGACTCCAGCAGTTATCTCTCCCTATCTTATGTGTCTTGTTTTCCCATTGAATGCTAGAGACAGTCATGGGGCCCCAGAGTGCTGGATGACCAATCCTTATTTGCGTCTCCTAGACAGAACTTGGCTCCCAGACAAGATGTCTGTGATGTTTTCTATGAGGCCCTAACACATCATGGGATCAACTCCCCTGACACTTTTGCAAGACCCTTAGTCACTTTCGAGTGTCTGTGTGCACAGCCTCTTATCTTCGACCTGGACAGAAGCCCAGGTTTATAACAAAGAGGGGCTTTCTTTCTCTGGGCTTTTGCCACTAGCCTTTACACACATGTGTACAAACACAGACACAAATCTGACAAGAACTTTGTGGCCATAAAATAGCTGCTGGCAGATGCTGATAGCCATTCAAAGACCTGATCTGATATGCGCACATATAACCAAACTTCAAGACTCAGCCCTCTGGGGTCTTAGGGAGTTTTAGTGTGCTTTTATTTCAAAAACAAAAACAAAACCAGAAACAGCACCAAAAACAAAGCCAGTTAGCTTACCCAAATTGCTTCCAAGCAAAAACCCTAGAGATTACAAAGTGCAAATATAAACCAAAGAATATCCTCAAAGCATTAAGACCGCATTTCCCTGGCACCTACCAGTTGGTCCAAAGGACCCAAATGGGAAACTGTCCAACTTCCCTGGTTTACATTCCGGTTTTTGGCTTACCAGTAAGCTCTCCCACTTTCCAAAGCTGAGTGCTCTAAAGTCCTGTTCTCCCAGCTCTGTCTTTGCAGAGGGATAGGTCTGTGCACACAGATGCTCTCAGGCAACTGAGGGTCTTGCAAAGGTGTCAGGGAGTTGCCCTATGTTGTGTAAGGTCTTCATAGAAAACATGATGTACATCTTGTCTGGGAGCCATGTCCCCTCTGGGGGGGAGCAAAATAAGGATTGGTCATCCTGGCTCTGGGGCTCTATGATTGGCTCCAGCATTCAAAGGAAAAACTGAGACAAATAAGGAGAGAGACAACTGCTGGTGTCACTGCTAACAGAAGTCGCTCCACAAGCAGCACATTCTTGACCCATCACATTAATTTAGGCCCCAAGACCAGGCTCAGCCACCAAACAGGCTCCAGCACTTCTCAGAGAGTACCTGGAACAAGAGAGCTCTGGAAGCCTCTGGGAGTCTTTGGAGAGCAGTCTCACCAACACTGGCCAACTGCAAGAAGCAAGGGTCCCAGAGGAGTCACCAAATGTTATGGTCCAATCCAAAAATCAGCTGTTTCCCTTGTGGTCAATTAAATATGAGAGGCAGAAAGCTGGGAGAAGTAAATAATTTAATTCTGTTATTATGGGATCAGGGAACAGGCTGTGTATCCACTAAAAACCTATTCATTTAAGCAGAGTTTTAACTAGTATTTATAATAAAACATGCAGTTGCTTATCTTTTTCCCATCATTTATTAATAATGACTATATTATTAATAATGTCTTATAACCGTCATTCAGTGTTTTTCTTAATTAGTGTTTAGATCTCAACCAGTTACTGTCACACACCAGTGCTCAGATTACAATTCTGTCATTAAAAAAAAATTGTAATTATCTTGAATAATTTGGGGCTGTGTACTTTCTAGTTGGTTACAGTTTTTTGCTTATACCAGGAGTTTTGGTTTATAAGGCTTGATTAAACATTATGTATAAATATATAAATTTAACACAAAGACATGAAAGAAAACAGTTGTCACTTAAAGACTAAGGGAAAAAAATACATTTCTGGGTGTTAGAAAGTTTCAGCAGAGACCATTAATCATCTAGGTCTAGCGGAGGCTTTTCCAGGGACATGCAGCTTTGTGTGTGTGTCTACTGCTTATCAGGGGACTCAGTGAAGATGGTTGTGTTCCCCTCAGTACCAACAACAGTTACTAGATCCAAGGACAGTGAAGGGGGACAAGGAAAAATGTTCACTTGTAAATTCAAACAACTTCTACATTTAGTCCAACTAAGTCTTTTGTATATGACTGCTTTAATATAACCAAAATGGTCTCTTTTTAGTCTGTGACAGTGCTGGGATAATGTCCTTCAGGAGGTGCCATATGCTCTATTCAGCTTCTCACATACTCAGGATTCTTGTCTGGGAATTCAGGAGTCATCTTCTAGAATCAATATGTGGATATCAGAGTGAATCTTCTCACTGTTAGTCCTAATGAGTTACATGAAATTGTGACTTTCCTTTCGCACAGCTTTAGGTTCTGTTGGTGCAAAGGTCTCAGTTCCCAAGAAAAGAATGCTTTCCCTAGTGAACACGGTTTCCTTATCAATGCTGGAATGTTCAGGTTATGTAGTTTTTCTTGAGTGAACCTTGATAGCTTCAAAATTTTCTTTATTTCATCCAAGTTGATTAACTTATTGACCTAAAATTGCCCATTATATTCAGTTTTATATTATCTGCAAAGAGGGATAACTTCATTTTTTCTTTTCCTATTTTGACACCCATTTCTTTGTCCTGCCTGGTTGCTCAAGCTAGGACCTCCAGTACTATGTTATATAGGAGAGGTGAGAGTGGGCATCCTTGTCTTGTTCCAATTCTTAGAGGGGAATGCCTCCAGTTTCTCTCTATTAAGTATGATGTTGACTACAGGTTTGGCATAGATAGCTCTTATTATCATGAGGAATGTTACTTTAATACCTAGTTGTTTGAGTATTTTTTATCAAAGATGATGTTGAATTTTGTCAAATGCTTTCCCTGCGTCTAATGAGATAATCATGTGGTTCTTGGTTTTACACCTGTGTATATGAGGCATTATGTACATTAATTTGTATATGTTGAACCAGCCTTGCATCCTGGAAATGAGGTCCACCTGGTCATGATGGATGATCCTTGAAATGTGCTGTTGTATGCAATTTGCTGGAATCTTGTTGGGAATGTTTGCATCTACAAGAGGGGATCCAAAAACCAATCAGGAATTTATTTATAAAAACTGTATAGTGATTTTTACATGTTTAAACTTCAGTCACCTTCAAAGTACTCTTTTCTGATGCAAATACACCTATCAAAACACTTTTTACATTGCTCAAAAGTTTTTGAACTCAACAATTTTGATGACTTTTAATGCTTCTGCCATTTTTTGTATAGCTCCTTCCACACTGGCAAAATATTTCCTTCTGAGTACTTTTTTATCTAAGGACAGGACTGTGAGAATCTCTGTAAAAGTGAATGTCCATAAAGATTCTCTGTATGAGTGGGTGTGTGCCAGTGGGTGAGTGAAAGTCCGTCTGAGGGGAGACTCGAGTTCATGCACCCCGCGCTCTACTCTGGAGGTGACTGCAACCCCCCACCACCCTGAGATTGGAACCAATGGTGCACAGGATGGTCTGCTATTCTTGGGGCTTTCCTGAGAAAAGGCTGCAGGATACAGCTCATCACCTAGCACCCGGCCCATACCTTCACCTGTGACAGCAGAGTGGCAGGAGCCCCAGATCTGTGGAGAGAGAGCAGGTCCAGGTGAGCTGCAGAGGAGCCCCACCACCAGTGAGAAAACACTGACCAGAGTCATTTTCTCTGTCCTGGGACCAGGCAGAGACCTGCATTGCCCCAGCCCCACCCAGCCTCAAACCTGGGACCTAGAGGTTATCTCATAAAATTCAGAGAGACAGATGCCAATTTCCATGCTGGAAAAGGCACAGGCATGTCAGATCTGGGCGGGAGACATAACAACAGTGGCAGCAACCCAATACAGCCTCCAACCCACAGTCTAGCTTCAGAATTGACAAAACCAGAGGATCCACATACGGAAGAATAGGAGATTGAGCAAATAGAAGTAAAAACTACCCCCTCCCATTCCTGAATTTAAAAACAGGTTAAAAAAGGTGGGGAGAGGGAATTCAATGCAAATGAAGGAAAACCAAAGGAAGAATATGGGTCTAACATAGACCCCTGGGAGGTCAGCCTCTGAGAATACAGACTTCAAAATTCAAACAACGAAGAACCCTCAGAATGACTGTTTTCAAACCACCAACCCTGATATCAAGACATAATAGAGAGAATAAATAGAATTGAGAAGTGACAAGAGGAAAGAATGAAGGAGTTGATAACTGAGATAACAGCAATAAAGAATATAATGAATGAAATAAATAACAAACTGATAAGCATGGAAAGTAGAACTAACCAAGCAGACGAAAGAATCTCAGAGCTTGAAGACCAAAATATGGAACTAAAACAAACTGTTAAAAACATAGAAAAGAAGTTTAAAAAGACAGAACAAAATCTCTGAGAGATGAGCGATTATTTCAAGAGGCTGAATCTAAGATTAATTGGAATTCCTAAGGCAGATAGAGAGACAGAGACCATCCTGGATCAAAAATTCCATGAAATTATCCCAGAAAACTTCCCTCATCTCATTAGTGATGTGACCATTCAAACAAAAGAGATTAAAAGAACCCCTGCAACACAACAAATGAGAAGAGAAGACCAATTCCTAGACACATAGTAATTTGCCTACACAAAGTAGGTATAAAAGACAAAAATCCTAAAGGCAGCAGAAGAAAAAAGTCAGACTACCTACCAGAAAAGACCAATTAGAATAGCAGCAGACTTACCTACAAAAACACTTTAGGCTAGGAAAGCTTGGAGCCCAGTCTTCAAGTTCCCAAAGATAAACAATTTCAACCAGAATTACCTATCCAGCTAAGCTAAGATTCATCAGTGATGGAGAATTAAAATCCTTCTCTGACATTCAATCCCCAAGAGCTTATGCTGCCTCCAGACCACCCCTATAAGAAACATTTAAGAAAGTATTAAGCACAGAAGTTAGGGGGGAAAAGAACAATGCCCTTCCCAAGAATGAAGGAAAGAGATTGAAAACACACATTAATCAACCCCAAAATCAAAATAGAAACAATAAACAAACAAAAACAACAAAAAAGCAGCCACAACAATAAACTGTATAAGAACCCCATGACAGGGATAAACTCTCACATATCAATAATTAGTTTGAAAATGAATGGACTAAATGCACCACTGAAAAGACACAGAATGGTAAAATGGATAGAATATCATGAGGCAACAATATATTGTCTCCAAGAGACTCATCTCACCAGAAAGGACACTCACAGACTCAAAGTAAGAGGATGAGAAACAAAATTTGAGGCAAACAGAAGGCAAAAGAAAGCAAGAGTCATGATCTTCATATCAGAAAAAAATATCCTGTAAGCAATCAAAAACTAAAAAAGATACAGAAAGTCACTACATAATGATAAAAGTTTCAATCCATCAACAAGAACTATCCACCCTAAACATATATGCATTCAACATAGGAACACCAACTTTCATAAAGCAGTTTCTAGGTAACCTATAAAAGATATTGACTCTAACACTATCATAGCTGGGGACTTAAATACCCCACTCACAACCCAGGCAGACCATCAAGACAAAAAAAATCAACAAAGAGATCTGGAACCTCAGTGTGAAACTTGACCAAATGAACTTACTTGATACCTACAGAACACTCCACCCAACAAATACAGAATATACATTCTACTCATCACCACATGGAACATACTCTAAAATCAACCACATCCTTCGCCATAAATCAAGCATAAACAAATTCTGTAAGATTGAAATACTGCCATGCACCTTTTCAGACCACAGTGGAATAAAAATAAATATCAACACCAACAAAGTTCCCCCCAAACCCACAAAGACATGGACACTAAACAGCATGATGCTAAACAGCTCCTTGGTCAACATGGAAATCAAAACATAGATTAAAAGATACCTGGAAACAAATGAAAATGAAGAAACATCTTGGGATGCCATTAAAGCCATACTAAGAGGGGAATTCATATCTCTATGAACACCCATGAAGAAATTGGAAAGATTACAAGTTAACAGCCTAACAAATCACCTTAGGAAGCTGAAAAAGAAAGACTACCAAAACCCTAACTTCAGCAGAAGAATCCAGGTCACCTAAATAAAAGCCCAAATTTGGGACATTGAAGACAAAAGTATAATACAAAAAAATCAACAAAACAAAAGACTGATTCTTTGAAAGAAAAAACAACATTGATGGACCTCCAACTAAACTGACCAAGAAAAAGAGTCAAAAAGCCCAAATAAACACAATCAGATATGCAAAAGATCAAGTCACAACTGACCCTGAAGAAATACAAAAGATTATCAGAGACTACTATTATACTTGTATGGAAAAAAATTGAAAACTGAAAGGAAATGGAGGACTTTCTGATATCACACAACCTTCCCAGGTTGAAACAAGAATAAATCGAGACCCCATATAGGCCATTAACAATCCAGAGAATTATGTCTTAAGAACTTTACCTACCAAAAAGAGCCCTGGATGAGATGGCTTTCCAGCAGAATTCTACAAAACATACAAAGAGGAACTGATATCAATACTATGGAAAGTATTCCAAGCAATAGAGAAATATGGAACTCTCCCCAAATCATTTTATGAAGCTAACATTACATTGATACCCAAACCAGGTAAAGATCCAACAAAGAACGAGAACTACAGGCCAATATCCATAATGAACATAGATGCTAAAATTCTCAACAAGATCCTAGCACACTGGATCCAACAACACATCTCAAAAACCATCCACGACCAAGTAGGCTTCATTCCTGGGATGCAGGGCTGGTTCAACATTCACAAGACCATAAACATAATTAAATACTTCAACAGATGCAAAAACAAAAAGCAAATGATTATATCATTAGATGCGGAAAAAGCTTTTGATAAAATCCAGCACCCCTTTGTGATAAAACCCTCAGACATCTAGGCATAGATGGAGCATACCTCAAAATAGTAAGATACGTACGAAAAACCCACAGCCAAGCATACTGCTAAACAGACAGATATTGGAAAAATTTCCCCTGAAAAGCAGAACAAGTCAAGGATGCTCACTCTCACCCCTCCTGTTCAACATAGATTTGGGAGTCCTAACTAGAGCAATCAGACAAAGGAGATAAGGGGTACCCAAATAGTTAAAGAGGAAGTCAAGTTATCCCTCTTTGCAGATGATATATTTCTGCAAGAGACCCAAGAGAATCTGTCAAAAACTTCCTGCACTGAAAAAGGACTTTGGCAAGGTCTCAGGGTATAAAATAAATGTACAAAAGTCAGTCACATTTCTAACATCAATAGCAAGCAAAGAAAAACCCAAATAAAAAGCACAATCCTATTCACAATAGTCACACAAAAAAATCAAATACCTTGGCATCTTCCTAACCAGAGACATGAAAGATCTTTACATTGAAAACTATAAAACACTACTCAAAGAAATTAAAGGTAACTCAAACAAATGGAAAAATATTGCACGCTCATGGATTGGATGAATCAACAGTGTTAAGATGTCCATCCTGCCCAAGGCAATCTACAGATTTAGCACAATACCTATTAAATTGCCAGCAGCATTCTTCTCAGTGCTGGAAACAGCAATACAGGAATTCATATGGAAACTTAAACAACCACAAATAACCAAAACAATCCTCGGGAAGACAAAAAAAAAAAAAAAATAGTGGGAGCTATCACATTCCCAGACTTTCAACTTTATTATAAAGCTGCAATAATCAAAACAGCCTGGTATTGGTACAAGAACAGGCATATAGACCAATGGAACAGGTAGAGATTCTGAAGCAAAACCTTAATTTCTCAATCAGGTCATCTTTGACAAAGCCTCCACCAATAACCACTCAGGAGAGGAGAACCTATTCAGTACACGGTGCTGGGAAAACTGGCTGACCACATGCAGAAGATTATAACAAAACCCATACCTGTTACCATACACAAAAATCAACTCTACATGGATCAAAGACCTAAATGTAAAACCTCAAACTATAAGAACCTTAGAAAATGCAGGAGATAGCCTTATTGAAATTGGAACTGGGAACCAATTCCTGATCAAAATCCCAAGTGCCCATGCCATAAGAGACAAAATAGTCAAGTGGTGCCTCATCAAACTGAAATCCTCTGCAAAGCCAAAGAAGCCATCTAGAGGGCAGGGAGACAAACCACAGACTGGGAAAAAATATTTGCCAACTATATGTCTGACAAAGACCTAACATCTAGGATCTACAAGGAACTCAAATGTGCTGAAAAGAAAAAAATAAACAACCCCATTACAAAGTGGACAAAAGATATGAATAGACACTTCTCAAAAGAAGATATACAAACTGCCAACAGATACATGAAAAAATGCTCAACCTCACTAGTCATCAAAGAAATGCAAATTAAAATCACATTGAGATACCACCTAACCCCAGTCAGGATGGTTGTCATCAATAACTCAAAAAACAACAGATGCTGGAGAGGATGCAGGGAAAGGGAATACTTCTACAATGTTGGTGGGAGTATACAATACAACCTCTGTGGAAAACAGTTTGGCAATTCCTAAAAGATCTAAAAATTGACCTTCCATATGGCCCCACAGTCCCCTGACTGGGAATATACCTGGTGGAACTCAAATTACTTTATGAAAAAGATATCTGCACATGTATGTTTATTGCAGCATTGTTCACAGTAGAAAAAATATGGAACAGACCATGCTGCCCATCAAAAGAGTACTGGATAAAAAAAATGTGGTATATATACATGATGGAATATTATGCAGTCATAAAAGACAAAATTATGAACTTCACAGCAACTTGGATAGACTTGGAGTCTATAATACTGAGTGATGTATCACAGAAACAAAGAACTGAGTATCACATGTTCTCACTCATAAACAGACCTTGAACAATTATCATAATACTATAAGAAAAGATTGGCAGTAGCAGGAAACTGTCGGGGGTGTGTGTGGAGGTGGGGTTGGTCATAGTGGGAATCTGCCGGGAGAGGAGGGATCACACCTCATCAACAAGGATACCTGCATAATGAACATTTGTATACCTAACTCTGAATTGCATCCCACATCTTTAAAATAAAAAATAATAAAAGAAAAGCCATCTGGTCCAAGGAATTTTTTTTTTTTTTTTTGGTGGGAAGGTTTCTTACTATTGAGTCAATTTCTTGGATTGATATTGGTCTGTTTAGAGTTTCATTTTCTTCCTGTTTCAATACTGGAGGTTTTGTGATGCCTGGAATTCTTTCATTTCCTCCAGATTTCCTAGTTTACTTACATTCTGATGTTCATAGTAATTTCTGATAATATTTGTATTTCTTTAGTATCAGTTATAATATCGCCTTTAAAATTTCTAATTGTATTTATTCAAATTATCTCTCTCTCCTTCTCTCTCTGCCTCTCTCTCTCTCTCTCTGTTAATCTAGCTAGGGATCGGTCAATCTTATTTATCCTTTCAAAGAACCCTTTTTGTCTCATTGTTCCTTTGTCTGATTTTTTGTTGTTGTTCCTATTTCATTTAGGTGTGGTTTTATTTTAATTACTTCCATTTTTCCAGTAGTTTTGCATTGGATTGCTCTTGTCTTTTCAGCTGCCTTAGCAACATTAGACTGTTTGCTTGCGAGCCCCTCTATTTTCTTGATATGTGCATGCAGTGTTATAAACTTTCCTCTTGGCATTGATTTCTTGGTATCCAGAGGTTTTGGTGTGTTGCATCTATGTTTTCACTTGTTTCTAGGAATCTTTTTATTTCTACCTTGATTTTTGTGTCAACCCAAAAGTCATTCAGAAGCATATAGTTTTATTTCCACGTATGTGTGTTTTTTGGAGAGTTTCCTAATAGTGATGATATGTATTTTTATTCCACTGTGGTCTGAGAAGATGCTTGGCATAATTTTGACTCTGACTTTTGTTCATGCTTGGTTTATGTCTGAGTATGTGGTTGAACTTGGAGTATGTTCTGCGTGCTGATAAGCATGTATATTCTGTGGTTGTTGAATGAAGAGTTCTGAAGATGTTGTTAGGTACAGTTGGTCAAGTGTTGAGCTAAGTTTCCAGATTTCCTCGATGATTTGTCTAAGGCTGTTAGCGGAGTATTAAAGTCTCTGTCTATAATTTTATGACTCCAGATATATATATATATCTGACATAGGAACACCCAGATTTGTAAAGCAATTGTTAATTAAACTAAGAGAAGACATAGACAGCCATACAATTATAGACAGCTTTGCTTCTTAGTTTTATGGTTAATTTGTGTGGTCTGTCAACTCTGTGCTTGTCTATGCTTTTGTGATGGCTAGAACTATTCTTTCATCACATTGCATCTGCTGGGCACTGGAGAGGAAGGGGGAGCTTCCTTGGGGCACCAACCACTTCTGCAGAGTGTTTAGCCTTTCCCTGGGAGGGTCAACTGCTACTGTAAGGGGCTTCTAGGAACTGGAGTTTCCCAGGCTCCACATCGCTCCTGTGTGGCTCCTGCCTGTGTTTCTGTCTCCATTTAAGGCAGTCCTTTGTGCTCTGCAAGTGCAGAAGGGTAGAAGGCCTGGGCTGTCTTTCTCTTGGCTGAAACTGCAGAGCCTTGTGTAAAGGATGTAGACAAGAAAAGCTGTCATTTTCACTCCCTACTCCTGTCTCCAAGGTGCTCTCCCAATTTCATGTCAGGGCCACTTCTAAGGGTGTCTGGGACTTGGAATTGTCCTTCCTCTATGCCCTCAGGTAACCATCTGTAGAGCTCAACTTGGATTTTCAGGTTGACCATCAAAGCCCTAGATCCACTTCTCCATATGGGATTATTTTGCTGAGAGCTGCCATCGTGTGATGTCTTCAGTCAGCCATCTTGACCCTCACTCTGATGTCATTATTTTAAAAATATCCTAATATCTATAACAGGTCCCATTCGTCTATTGTATGATAAAGTGTCTGAAGTGAGCCTGATGGTCATGCGGCTCAGTAGTCCAAAGAATAATTCTGCACTGTTATTATATAAGAAAGCCAGCATCCCAGATCAGTGGAGATATATGGAAACTGTAATCAGCCATGTTGAAATAACTAATAGCTAGCTGGAAAAACATAAAACTGAATTCATTCCTCATCCCAACACAAGAAATATGCCAAATTAGAGATTTCTTTGCAAAAAAAAATTGAAACTACAAAATATTCAAAGAAACATTAATTCTTTCACAACCTGAGAGAAAAACTTCTCTAAATTTAATTCAAAATACAGATGCAATAAGGGATACAATTGATGAATTTGAATATGTTGGGGAAAAAAAAACTCGTGTGGAAAATGCCACCAATACTATAAATAAATTAAAATCACAAATACGAAATGTGCTATAATTTCCAACTAATAACAGAAATGGTTAATTTTTTTAATGTAAAGGGTCTAAAATAAAGGGAAATAAGACTAACAATTTTAAGAAAAATAAACAAGAGATACAAATACAATTCACAGAAAAATAAATTCAAATGGACCCCAAAACCCAGGAATTTATTAATTAAAAAACTGTGTATTTACCCTTCCATGTTTAAACTTCAGTCATCTTCAAAGTACTCTCTGTTTGATGCAATACACCTATCAAGATGCTTTTTCCACTGCTCCAGTTTTTTAACTTGTCAATTTTGATGCTTTTTAGTGCTTTTGTTGTTTTTTTGTTTCATCTCTTCCACATCAGCAAAATGTTTCTCTTTGAGGACTTTTTACATCCAGAGTAACAAAAAAACGTTGCTTGGGATGAGGTTGGGTAAATAGTCAAAAACTGCTGAACACTCAACACGGTGTGGGCAGGTGTGCTCATAAATAACCCATCATGAAATGAGCAAATGCATTGAAAGAATCTCCAAAAAAAAAATTAACTGAAGCCAGACGTGACCTCTCACAGCAATGCTAGCTGGTACACTAATGCCAGTGGGTTCCAAGACCACTCACTTAGTGGGAGAGGCCTGTAGTATAAGGGCCCACACTCCAAAAAATAATTCCAGTTTCTTTTGGGTCCCCCTTCATGCATAAAAAGATGTTTATCTTACATAAGAATAAGGAAATAATAAACTACATTTGCAAACTACGCATCAGACAAAGCCCTAATATCTAAGATCTACAAGGAATTCAAATGAATTAAAAGGAATAAATATTATTAAAAAGTGGGCAAAAGGCCCAGCTTGGTGACTCAGCCTGTAATCCCAGCACTTTGGAAGACGAGGCAAGTGGATTGCCTGAGTCCATGGGTTCGAGACCCACCCAGGCAACTTGGCGAGACCTCGTCTGTACAATAAATCAAAAATTGGCCAGGCATGGTAGTGAACGCCTGTAGTTCCAGCTACTTGGAAGGCTGAGACGGAAGGATCGCCGGAGCCCAGCAAGTCGAGGCTGCAGTGGCTGGGAGCATGCCACTGCACTCCAGTCTGGGCAACAGAGTGAGACTCCAACTCAAAAAAAAAAAGTGGGCAAAAGACATGAATAGATGCGTCTCAAAAGAAGACATACAAGAAGCCAACAAACATATGAAAAAAAGGTTCAGCCCACTAATCATCAGAGAAATGCAAATCAAAACTACAGTGAGATGCCACTTAACTCTGGTAAGAATGTCTATCATTAACAAGTGAAAAAGCCTCAGGTGCTTTTGCAGTTGTGGAGAAAAGGGACCGCTTCTACACTCTTGGTGGGAATGTAAGTTAGTTCAACCTTTATGGAAAGCAGTGTGGCTGTTTCTCAAAGAACTAAAAATTGAGCTTTCATACTATCCAGTGATTCCTCTCTTGGGAACATTCCCAGAGGAACATAAATTGTTCTACAAAAAAGACACCTGCACACGCATGTTTATTTCCATTCTATTCACAATAGCAAAAACACAAAACCAACTCAGATGCCTATTGAAAGTGAATCAAATAAAGAAAATGTGGTATATATATACATGATGGAATGCTATGCAGCAATAAAGAACAAAATCATGGCCTTTGCAGCAACTTGAATGCTAAGTGAACAATAACAGAAACAAAGAATGGAATACTGCATGTTCTCACTCATAAGCACGGCCTGTACGCTAGCCACATTAGCACAAGACTGGGATTGGCAGATGCTGGGCACTCCTAGGAGAGGGAGGGAGGGAGAAGGGGAGAGGCTTATAGCAAACAAAAAGTACCTGGCCCACTACCAAAGGGAAAGAGGGCCATCTAGAAACTCAGACCCCACCTTCATGCAGTCTACTTACGTAACATAAATAGATAAATGGAGGCTGACTAAAGGGGCAGCATGAGGGATGTCAAAAGAATGGAGCTGTCCTGTATTGAGCTGTGGATTAGATTCATAGGCACACTTAGGAAGAGTTTACTCACATTTTTGTGATATGGCGTTTTCCTTTCAGGCATACTGCACAATGTTGTGTTTTTTGAATTCTGTGGTCCTTAGTCACTTCTGTTTTTTTCTGTTTTGTGTTTTTGTTGAGGTAACATATACATGGAGTAAAAGGTTCATATAAGTTTATAGTCAGTGAATTGTCACAAACAAAAGAATGTGGGTAACCAGCATCCAGATACATTCACAATCAAAGACTGTGAATGTTTCTCCAGAAAAGAAATCACCAAAATGAGAGTCAGCAAACAAAACAAAAGAAAAACAAAAACCAACATCAGATTTACATTTTATGTAAGTCAGGTTGGGTCAGATTATGTTGCAGTAACAAACACTCCCAAATCTCAGTGGCTGAACATGAAGCTGATCACTTGCTTGCTCAGTTAGCTGTAGGTCTGGGTACCTTTCCAGAGTCAGTGTGTAGAAAATGGCACCTATTAGGATTCAGAATGGTTGGGTAGTTTCAATTGTTGGTGCAGTAATAATAGTCTAACTACATAGGCAATAGAAGGAATGGTAAAAGACAAACACATGATCTCTAAGAATTAATCCTGTTGAAGAATTTATGGAATAATTTAAAGTAGAATATTAGAAGAATATGTACTATGTAACAATTTTAGTAAATATATCATGAATATCAACTAAAAGAAAACAAGAGAAAATTAGAACTACTCTATCCGAGTGAGAGGAGTTTTGAAGAAATCTTAACATTTTAAAATCATGTGATAGCAGTGTCATCACCTATGCTCAAATACTCTCAGCTTCGTCCTTCAGTGGCCTTCTTTTTATTAGGGTGGTCAGATCTGTTGGTAAAGTTCTAGGAAATGTGTTTTTGAGGATGCTGAGGTTTGTTAGTTTGTTTTTTGTTTGTTTGTTTTTTCCTCCCTTAGCCTGTCTCTAAAATACTGTCTTCCCCCAAACAGTGCTTTCTTTAATCTTACGTTTAAAACATTCTTTTGCATTTGCCCTCTTGTTAGAGTGCAAATCTTCTAGGAACTATGACATTTGGCATTATCTATGATTTATGACTTAGAGAGAATGAGTATCAGAGCCGTCCTAAGAGAAAACATTTAAAGGAAGGAGGAATTGGGGGAAGAAGGAAGACAGTGATTGTTTGCCCTGGTACTAAAGCTAGTAGTTCCCTGGGAAGGGGACAAGGATAAAAAACTGAGATAAAAAAAAAATGAGATCAATAAAAAGTCACTCCGCTTGACATAAACTTTTCTGAGAGACCTGCTGCTTTGTAAGCCCCTGAGTTCTAGTTATCATGGTTCAGGATAGAAATGATCCCCCCCCAATAGTATTCTTGGTTTTTTTCTGTTTCCAAGGCTACAAAATGCAAACAGCATGATCTTCTGACTCAGGAGGGCCAGACCCCGTGTTCCTACCTACTTCCTGTTCCTCCCATCTCCAGCGGATGCTGCTGTTACAAGCACAGTTCTCCGGCAGAGCTCTCAGATCACAATTTGCTGAAAAATATAAGCAAACATTGACCTTGTCTTCCACCTGTTCCTACATCTTGAAGCTTTCCTCTGCCTCCTCCATTCACTCCCCCAAGGAGGTTACCATGTATCAGCCCTAAAGGGAGAGAGAGAGGTTTACAAAGTACGTGGCTCTTCCTGTTGTTCGTGGGTTGGCCCAGTGGTAAGTCTGAGTGTGTGTGTGTGTTTACATGTATGTGTGTGAGGGGTGTGTGCATGTCACGTTTGGATGTGTATGTGTTGGTATTTGTGTTATATATGTGTGTTTAGTGTTTGTGTGTGTGTTTCTGTTGCATGTGTGAGTGCCGTTTGTGTATATGTGTGTGCTCTGTGGGTTGTGTGTGTGTGTGTATGTACATGCATATTTTTGTGATGTGATAGAAAGAGCTCTGACCAACAAATCAGGAGAACTTTGTGCCCTGTGACAAATACAGTGCTAATTGTTTGGCAAGATGCTTCTGTGAGTTTTGCTTTCTTCCTGACATGACAAGGGTGGTAATATATGCTCCATCTTCTGTGGTGGAGAAAAAAATCACAAAGTATGGCCAGTGTGTGAGGTGTTGTTTAGAGTGGGGTGTAAGGGGGAGGCACCAAGGTACCCCAGGTCCAGATCCAATCTCTGGGCCCTGCAAGGATACAGAGCAGAGTCCATAAACTTTGCCCCCAGATGCCTCATGCCCTTTAGCCCCATCCCACCCAGACATTATTTTCTGTTAAGCTGCCTGTCCATTCTCTCTAAAGGAGGAATGAGACTATGTTGGTGAAGTGCTGCCTTGGTTTCTACCAGGGTTATAAGGAAACCAGGGACAAAGAAACTGTGAGACCACTAGTTCACAGATTTTAGGATACACTGACCTCCGTTTGATAGGTGAAATACTGTGTTCTTCCCAGAATGTGACTGTCCAGATCTGAGTGAGGTTGTCCACCTACTTTCTTTATCTTCCTGGAAAGTCACTAACCCTTCCTGAGCTATCTCCTTTCCCAACCCGGCACTTTAGAGCTGACTTTTACTAAATAAAGACATCAATCATAAAGTGAGATCCACATTGGCCTCCCACCAGCCAGTTCCTGGGATTTGTCAAGAACTGGAGTATATGTGAGGTGAACAAAGTAGGACAGGCATCCCAAAATGTTGTGGCAATAAGAAAACTGTGTTGATTGAGGTGCCCCTGAGATTAGGTTTCCCCACATCCCAGTGTCTTCAACTGGGTCTGTTTTATCTGGCTATGAACATCATGCATGATCGGGCATGTAGTTTCCTCCCCAACCCACAGAGAAAATCAAGCAGATACAACACAACAGATTCTTGACACAGAGAACTGTGTTAGTCCATGAAGCCAGGATGCATTGTTCTCTCATGGCAAGGGTGGCAGGAGTTCCTGGTTGGGAATGATATGGCCCTAATATGCAAAGAGGATGAAGGATTGCTCTAAAACATGTTACAAAATGTGTTGGGATCTAATAGGGGAAAAGACCATCATGGGCATCTAGTTCAGGCCCAACATTTACATTGATGGGATGTTGAGTCCTAGGCAGATATAACTGATGGCCACATTTCCACTGAGCACTGAGGTCTCCAGCTTCCTTCTAGCCAGGCTCTACCCCGCATTGTGAAGGTCCCTGAGGCTGTCATCTTCCTCATAACAGGCCACCCAGTCAGCCCCCTGTATCCTACCTGCTGAGCCTTCTCCAGAGTCAAGTCCCAAGGCCCACCCAGCTGGCCCCTCCCAGTAACTTCCTGCTCATTCATGGCCATCAGGCACACTAGACCACAGACTAGAAACACACAGAATCATGTCACACCTACTTCTGTGCCTCTCCATCTCTTCCTTTCCCTCCTTTTCCCCCTCCTCCTCCTCACAGAACAGCTCCAGATCCTCTGCCTATCCAAATTCTTCAGATTCCAGGACTGGTGCAGCTTTCTCCATGAAATCTCCTACACTCATGATGGAGACCACAGTGGGGTGGGAGAGAGAGAGAGAGGAGGGGGGAAGGGGAGGGGAGTGGGAAAGGGAAGAGGGGAGAGGGGGAGAGAGGAAAGAAGAGGAGAGGAGGAGAAAATAGGGTCTCTAAAAAATCCCTAAAGCTGGCAGAGAGTGTCTCATTTGCTTCCTCCCCTCTCCTCACTCAGTTCTCACTCCCATCCCTAAACTACCCCAAAACAAGTCCTTCTGTCAAGAGAAAGGCAAAAATGAGGTGCCTATTGGAACCCAGGTGGAAAGTCAGTAAAGCATCTTGTTTTCTGTAGATGGAGAAAGAAGAATATGAACAGATTCCCCAGGAGGATCCTCCAGGAGAACTGTCCCAGGATCCTGAACGAGAACTGTCAGGAGGTAACATGACTCCTAGTAGAAATGGCATGGGAGAGGAGAGAGGTGCAGATGGGGAACATCTGATGTGCTGGTGGGACAGTGTTCTACCATCAAAATATGTTGGAGAGGCACCTGACATCCCCGGTCACAGAGACTTACCCACCTCAGCCACCATCACAGAACTTTGGGGGTAGTAATACTCTTATCACCAGTCAAAATGAAGGAAAAAGGCCTCCTGGTAGCTATGGTGGGCAAATGGAGGCAAGAACTAGTACCAATTACTAAATCTTTATGACAATCCCCCCCCCCCAAAGTGTCTCTACATTGTTGGTTTTCCCCCTCAGGATGAATGTGATGAGAGTGGGTGTGACTAAAAGACCTTGGACTGTGGTTTGAAAGCCAAGAGACCCTGCATGGGTGTTTGGCTGGCTCAGAAGTGAGAGCTGTCAGGGTCACAAGGTTGAAATTGCCCATGTAAACAAGCAGAATGTACTTGGCTGCTGCTTAAGATCTGGGCTTAGCTTTCTAGAAGATTTCCCTCCCACAAGAGCTATATAGCTCAGGGTCACATACTTAACTTTTGTGGGCTCAACTTTGTCTTCTAACCTGGGGAGGTGAGACAGAATTTAGAAATTCTGGAAATCCAGTCATTTCCTGGCCAGAAGAGATGATTTGTGACTCATTATGTATTTTAACATGAGTGATTTTTTGCTTTATAAACTTAAATGGACTGAGTCATCTGGGAAAGGCCATGTTAATCTGTCACACAGGGATATTATCAATAGATGTGTTAACACCTGTTTAACCTTTTTGTACAGCAATCAAATTTATACGTAAACTTTAAAAATCCTCCCCGGAGCTCAAGTGATTTATTTGGCTTTAGCTAAAGTCCACTGATGTGTGCTTATGTGTGCAGATGGGAATTAATGTCTTCTCCCACCTCTGCACTGTCTAAGTGGGCAGGGATAAATAGCCACCATCCACGCTTCCTTGAAACTCCTGCTCATTCACTCAGATTTCTTTCTAGCCACCTGGGCGAAACTGGAGGGATCCAATGTCATCTGTTCCTGGGTCAGCCAGCTGAGGGAGGCAGGTAGGCAGCAGCAAAAGCTGCTAGTACTAAGGAGATTCAAGAAAAGACCGTGCCCTTACTGCCTTCAGGAAACTTAGTGCTCTGTTATCTGAGATTCACTGATGTCTTCGGTGGGGAACAGACTTGGAAGCCAGCTATTATTTGTCCCCTCTTTATGGGTGCTCTGAGTCTAGGGACTTGCAGGTTCAGAAGAAGGGAATTCCCTTCCTACCTTCTACTCCAGTCATATCTAAAAATCTCAGTATTAGGTTCCTGGGTGTTTGGCTGGCATCTCCAAGTCTCTCTTAGTTGATATTTCTGATATTCCTCTGGGTGAGAGTGTTTAGCCACACCTGCAAGAATGTAGGCTACGGGTGGGAGCCCAGGGAAGGTTTCAGGGCAGATACTGGCCTTTGTCTCTCCTACCCAACCTATGTGAATCTGTTTCTGAGGTGCTAAAGCATTCCTAGGGACTTCTGGTGAGGATAAATAGGGTGGATGGGCCCTAACCCCAGTTTTCTCTTCTTCTCTTTTGATACTTCTAGGTCTGAGGGAGAAAGAACAAAACCCAAGAAGACTGAGGCTCATTCTTGTGGGGAAAACAGGAAGTGGGAAAAGTGCAACAGGAAATAGCATCCTTGGCAGGAAAGTATTTGAGTCTAAACTCAGTGCCAGACCTGTGACCAAGAACTTCCAGAGAGGAAGCCGACAGTGGGCTGGCAAGGAACTTGAGGTGATGGACACACCTGACATTTTGTCTCCTGAGATAGCAGCAGAGGAGGTCTGTCAAGCCATCGTCCTCTCCTCCCCAGGTCCTCATGCTGTACTCCTAGTGACACAGCTGGGCCGGTTCACAAAAGAGGACCAGCAGGTGGTCAGGCGCCTTCAGGAGGTCTTCGGAGTGGGTGTCCTGACTTACACCATCCTGGTGTTCACCCGGAAAGAAGACCTGGCAGGTGGCTCCCTGGATGACTATGTGCGAGAGACCAAGGATCAGAGCCTTGCCAGGTTGGATGTGACGTGTGAGCGGCGCCACTGCGCCTTCAATAACAGGGCTGATAGGGAGGAGCAGGAGACGCAACTGCAGGAGCTCATGAAGAAAGTCGAAATAATCCTGTGGGAAAATGAAGGCCGTTATTACAGCAACAAGTCTTACCAATATACCCAGCAAAGCTCTCTGCTTAAAGAAGTGCAGGAAAAACAAATACTCCAGGGGCAAGGATCTGAGGAAATGCTCAGCAAAGAGTCCTGGCTGGAAGGGCTATTGCAGATCCAAAAGGAATCTGAGAAAACCCACCAATGCCTTCTGGGGAGGTTTGACTTTTTAAGCCCATGCTAGGCTTGAGCCAGTGGTTCCCTCAGCCCCTGCTCCACATGTCCGCCCCCTGGTTGCTTGCATTCTCATCCCATGGAGCACTGCTCTGTCTCCAGGTCATAGCGCCTGGTGTGGTGAGAGAAATGTGGGGCTGAAGGCCCAGGTCCAGAGTGCCCAGATCACAGCTCAGGTCCTTCATTCCTTCTTCCAGAACATGCGACTTCTTCTTCCTTTATGCCCCAACAGCATTCTGTCTATGAGAGCTTCCATCTCATTGGCATTACATTTCCTAGGATACTTGTCTGTACCCTCATAGAACCAAAGCTCCTTGAGGGCAGGCCTTTGTCTTTTCCTTCCATGGAACTCCCACAGCTTCCTGACCATTGAAGCCAAGCTGTCTGGGTTGGTGCAGCAACTCTGTGTGAACCATTGGTCAGATGACTTCACATCTCTCGTTCTGGCCCCATGAAGAGGGCAGGTGTAATGACTGTGAAGTCACCTGTTGTCTGGTGGGTAGACATGACAGTGACTCTGAGACACGGGGAGACGGATGGATACTGGGCTGGGAGAAGACAGACCGAGAAAAGGAAAAGAGGCTGAAGGGGGCATGCTTTTAGTTACTCTTGAAGCATAACAAACAAGTCCCATGGGAACTTCCTAGTGGGAATGATGAGTAAAGGCAGGGATAGGGTATCCAAGAAGCCAGGCCCTGCTCAAGAAGTGCAACCTAGCCCTTGTGACAGTATATCGAGGGCTCTAGAGGTTCCTGGAGAGAATGGGCAGAGGAAGCCAGCACACACCATAGGGCCACCAAAGTATACTTAGCTTAGGGAAGGAATGCATGTTACTTTCTCTTATCCCCTGGCTTTCATGACCCAGTCATGATCTCTACCTTATAAAGGCTACTTTCAACCTGCCTCAGCCTTACCTGCAGCCTCTTCCTTCTCCCTTGGTAGCGGGGAGAGTGTGGATAGGACGAACATCTAAGTGTGCAAATGGGTTCCCCAGCAAGGTGTTTGTGTGAATTGAGTGGAAGGAGACAAGGAAGAAAGGGGACCTTCAAAGGAGGCAATTACGTGACTTAAACATTTTGTGGGGAATCCTATCTGGTTTATGCAAGAACAGTTGTTTCCCTGGAAGGCTGTTCTTATATATAGGGCTTATAAGAAGTGATACTAGACAGAACAAGAAGGGAACAGGATGTTGGCCTGACTCAGGCCTCAGATAGGAAGCTGTCTGCCCAGGAGACTGACACACCTCAGAATCACTGCAACTTCTTTGAGGTTCAAGATGTTTGTGGAGAGTTTAATTAACTGATTGGAAGAGACTGGGATGAGACATGGAAAACGCTTCCCTATCCCTTTCTTCAAGCTGTGTGGCAGAGGGTCCTTAGCTACTTTCTCCTGGGTGTGAAGTAGAGGTGGTGGTGACTGTGCTGGCCGACAACCAGAAATTGCAGGACACAGCCTCAGGTCTGATTGGATGCTTGGCAGCTGTAAGAGAGTCTAGACACTCCAAACCTGCAGCCTCCCACTCTGAAGCCTGTCACATGTCTTGCCAGACACAGCCAATTCCTAAGAAAACTCTTTTTTTCTGAAAGATTTAGAAAAGTTTCTCAAAGCAGATAGAGACTTATTTGGGCATACGCACAAGATAGCCTTTGTGCCACAACCATTCATTAAATAAGTGATCAATTTCCCACTGAACTGGAAATACAACATCATGTATTCTTTCTCATACTCCCTAAGATTTATGTCAGAATTTTCATTTTTGTTTATGACTTCTACTTTTCTACACTTATGTAAAAAAAAAAATTGATTTGATGACAGTGGCTTTGATATAATGTGGTAGGCCAACTTTCTCCTCAGTCTACATCTTTATATTTTTTCTCAAGCATTTATTCTTCTATGTGATCATTAAAATAATTTCCTAAAAATAATTCTATTGGTATTCTACTTGGACTTATTTTTAGTTGGGTATTCATATGTTAAGTTTGAGGGAATTGGTAACTACTTCAACTATAAGTTAATTAAGGTCATTTTTTCCCCTAAGTGAACAGACTTGAAAAATCAGAGTTATTAAAATTAAAATTATTTTCATTCTTATTAAGATAGGAGATAACTTTTAATTGTAATGTCATTGTTTTAACTCTATTACTTTACTTAATTTCATAATAGAAAATGCAAGCATTTGTTGGACCAAATGTGATTCATTCAGTTATTAAATGGCAAGGCACTCAAAGCATGTCATATATTAAAAGTATTTTAATTACCCCAAATATCATCTTTGTTCTCTTTCATTACTAATATTGGGAAAGATGCCTCCCACAACTTTTCAGGAAGAGGGATAGGTATTGCTGCATAATTATCACTCTCTCTGCCACAGAGAAGAATGGAGAAGGCATGTGTGGGGATGTTCTAGAAACTCTGTGACCTGTGTACCAGTATGAAAGATGGGAGGGGGGCGGAGTAATGAGAAAGGGCTGTCTTGGTCAAGGCTGTAACAATAGTAACCTTCAAGCTGGGCTCGGTGGCTCAGCCTGTAATCCTGCACCTTTGGGAGGCTGAGGTGAGCGAATTGCCTGAGCCCGTGGGTTCCGAGACCCGCCTGGGCAACTTAGTGAGACCTCATCTCTACAATAAATAAACAAAAAAAATTAGCTGGGCGTGGTAGCGCGCACCTGTAGTTCCGGTTACTTAGAAGGCTGAGGCAGAAGAATCGCAGAAGCCCAGCAAGTCGAGGCTGCGGTGGCCGGGAGCGGCCACTGCACTCCAGTCTGGGCGACAGAGTGAGACTCCAACTCAAAAACAAAAACAAAAAAAACAATAGTAACCTTCAGAATTTGTTATTTTCTAAAAATATCTCTACATTGAAATGAAGGATGAAGAACAGGGACTTGGATCATTTGAATCAGTACAGGGGTTTTATTTTCCTCCTTTGTGGGCAAAAGTGAATGTGAAGAGTCACAAGGAAGTTTTCCAATCGCCAACCTTTCTTGGATAACATGTATAAGCTATATAGAAAATACAAAATAATAATACTAAAAAATAACTTTGAAGTCACCAGGAAGTGACCAAATGCAAGTAGACATCAGTAGAGAATTTGGCCCCTAAGATAAGGGACCACACTGGTCCCACCTTGATGTGGCTTTTTGCCTCAAGGTACTACTCAGACATGGGGATGCAGGGATCCACTCGCCAGACATTCACAGTGGCCTGAAGAGTGAGAGGGTGGAATATGGAGCAACCGGACAGGTAGAAATTGATGGGGGACTCCCTAAAAGAAAAGAGCTATGTAGTGGGGTGTGGGGTGAGGGGACACTAAAAATTTGGCATTCGAATTCTTCAAATCCTTGGCTGACCCTGACCTGTACAATCACAAGGCAATCTCCAAAGGGTCAAGCAGAAAACTTCTCTGGAAACAGAGAGCTGCTCAGAAACATCAGCAGGTGCCCACAGCAGCAAAGAGAATTTCAAGTTTCAATTCACCAAGTTAGAAGGTCTTGGTAAACTTAGAGCTTTCCACCAAGCTACCAAAATGGTCATATTTTTGGAGTAAGAACGATGTCTCAGAACTCACAGATTTGCCCTAAAAGGTAGAGTAAAATTAAAGCAGACCTTTGCTGATGGTGTCTAAAGCCAGGCCTCTCCAAGGCAAAAGTGATCTGCCAGTAATTTAAGTGCCTGTTAGAACAAGCTCAGTAGTCTGCAAAAATAATAATATCCAGAATATAAAGCTATATAATTTTCTTCCATGCATGTTTATCCATATCTCACAAATTTTTATATATTCTGTTTTCACTATCATTCAGTTTAACATAGTTTCTGTATTCCTTGTGATGTCTTTCTTCATTCATAGATTATGCAAAAATGTGTGTTTAAATTCCACATGCTAGCCGGGCTCAGCCTGTAATCCCGCGCCTTGGGAGGCTGAGGTGAGTGAATTGCCTGAGCCTGAGGATTTGAGACCCGCTTGGGCAACTTGGTGAGACCTCATCTCTACAATAAGTCAAAAATTAGCCGGGCGTGGTAGCGCGCGCCTGTAGTTCCAGCTACTTGGAAGGCTGAGGCGGAAGGATTGCCGAAGCTCAGCAGGTCGAAGCTGCGGTGGCCGGAAGTGGCCACTGCACTCTGGGCGACAGAATGAGACTCCAACTCAAAAAAAAATTCCACATGCTTGATTATTTTCTACAAACTACAGTATCCAATGAGCGAGAGTCATTATGAACAGGTGGCTATTGAGCACTTGATAAGTGGGGGTGCACCTGAAGAACATGCATTTTAGTTTTATTTAGTTATAATTAGTTCTAATTTAAATTTTAAAACAGTGTAAAATACTTTACCATGAAACATAACTTTAGTGGACCCTGAACATACTATAAGAAAGAGATGGCAGTAGTGGGACACTACCGGCGGAGGGAGGGGGAGCACAACATCAATAAGGGTAACTGATTCCAACCCAGGTGAAGTGAGAACCAAAAGGAGGCCCAGACTTCACCTGCATGATGACCACTTGGGTACCTAATCTTGAGTTGTACCCTACATCTTTAAAGTAATAATAAAAAAAGAAGCACAATTATTTCCGTTTTGGTGGAAATGCATTTTACTCTGTTACATCATTAAAGATATTATGGATGGTGCCTAGCTTATAATGGTTGGACTTATGATTTTTCAGCTTTACAATGATGTGAGAGTGATATGTGTAAAGTTGAGAGAAGTACCATACTCTCTCGTGATGCTAGTCAACAGCAGAGAGCTACCACTTCCAGGGAGCCACGTGATTACTAGGATAAACAACCTATGCTCTGCAATGCACTGTGTTGCTAAGCTGGGATGTATGGTGATGTTATGCATCTTTTACTTACTTACAATACTTACAAGTACTTACAGTACTTACAATACTTCAATTTGTGATGACTTTATTGGGGTATATTCCCACTGTAAGTCAAGGAGCACTTGTATTGTTGTATCACACTGCAAATGTATTGCCACAAGTTGTTTTTAGCATTGCATGCAAACACCATCACTGATCTGTTCAGTGTCAAAGGACTGACTCTGTTTGAATTATATTTTAAGCAGTGATATAACATTTTTATCAGGATAGTTTATGTAGTCAGCATGAGTTACAATTATACTTAACTATATTGTAATTAAAATTAAATACTGGTTATTATTTTACTGACAACACTGCTAAATTAATTTCTAGTTTAAAAATAAGTATAGAAAAATTTTTAATTTTAAAGTGCAGAATTGAGTTGATTAATGGAGATGATTAAGCTAGTATTATGATGGGAACAGAAAAGAGAAATATAGACTGGTAGAAGATATGTTGCAAATTTCGTGATTAATGACAATTGCAATATGCTGCAAAACAGAAAAACCAGAAAAGCTGTTGCAAAAAAATGAAAAGATAATAAAATGTACTGTATTGGAGACATTTTCAGCAAATACATAGGGAGCTTGATTTCTTTAAATGTTCTCTTAATAGTAAAAATCAGAGTAGCCGGATTATTCACCTGAAACCTGAACTAAATGTCCCGCTCAAAAATGCTAAATAATTTTTAACAGAATCTAAGCTTGTGAGTTGGCCATCTATAAAACAATTTGAATTATTGCACAAAAAGAAAAGTATTTCTATAAGAAAAGAATTGACAGTGGCAGGAAACTGGGGAGGGGGGGCAGGAAGGGGAAGGGAGGTGGAATTAACGGTAGTCAATATCTGTCTAGGGATGGGGGCACACCTCATCAACAAGGGTACCTGCACAATGCATATTTGTATACCTAACCCTTAACTGTACCCCACAATTTTAAAATAAAAATGCTTTTTTTAAAAAGGAAAGTATTTTAGCTAGAGAGAAGACACAATAAGTTATTTCAGCTATGGAACGTTGTGTTGAAATGTAGGGGGGAAACTAAGAAATTAAATTCATATGATCATGAAAGATCTTCCATTAGGGACCCAAAAGTGTCTATAGAGGCAAGATTCTTTTACTAATATCAAGCATTAATTGATTTAAAATTGGATAATTCACAAGTATTTTTCTTTAGTAATAGATGAGAAGTGTGATATAAGAGACACTGTCCAATAAATACTTTTGGAATATTGTGTTTTATAGTATTCATGAGAGATGTAAATTCAGGATAAAATATAAATTAGTGGTACAAAAGTCACAAAACTTTTTACACTTGCCAAATAAGATTGTTAGCTAGATATTCAACACAACACTCTTGTGATGTAAGCAGTCTCATTCTCTTATTCTATGACCCATGATTACTGGGTCTGTTCCACTTTGGAACCTGCCATTATTTTGCCTCCACTATTTCCAAAGAGTATTTCATTTTCCTCCACTTATACAAGGATTTGATTAGGAAAACTGAAGCCCATCTTGGAATTAAAAGTAGGACGTGCTTTCACTCTAGGGAATTATAGGTGGTTGCACTCTTAGAGGGAAGGGAAGGTAGAATTCTGGGAAGCTCACTGGTGCATGGAGCAGGGTGGTTTTCAAGCACTTCTCTATTGTGACATGCATCTGCAGTCTACCCTTTGTTTCTCTGGTATAGCTGCCAAAGAATAATCCTTCTTCATGCTCATCTGCTGTCCAAATCCCACGTGGGTGTCTCTTGCCAGATGTCTTGCACATGGTACATATGGGTAAAGAATGATGCTTTAAAAGTCACCCTAGCTCCTTGTCTGTGATTCATAGAACTTAGGAGAATCAGTGGTGCCACATTTCCAACAGACAATTTGGCACAGCTGAAAAAAAATCAAGGTAAGCATTCATCTCGTTTAAGAGAAATTAACATGAAGTCTGGCCCTGAAAAATCATTAAACAAACAAAACCAACTAGGCATTAAATATAGCCTTAGCACTGCAGAAACTGAAAACATAAGGAAAGCTTAACTCGCATTCTGATAAACTAACTTACTTGTGTTATTTCTGTTTCTGTTAGACAGAAACAAAACAATCTCAGCCAAACATAAACAGCCAACTAACATATAATTGCATTAATGGATACCTACAGAACAGTCCACCCAATGACCACAGAATATACATTCTACTCATCACTGCAAAGAACGTACTCTAAGATCGAACACATCCTTGACCATAAATCAAGCATAAACAAATTTCAAAAGATTGAAATTTTGCCATGCACCTTCTCAGACCACAGTGGAATAAAAATAAACATCAACACTAACAAGGTTCCCC
>NW_007232521.1:50905-53012 GCF_000164805.1 Carlito syrichta
ACCAAAATAAAAGCCCAAATCCAGGACACAGAGGACAAAAAGATAATACAAAAAAATCAATGGAACAAAAAGCTGGTTATTTGAAAGGATAAACAATATGGATGGTCTCCTAGCTAGGTTGACCAAGAAAAAGAGAGAAAAAGCCCAAATAAACACAATCAGAAACACAAAAGATGAAGTCACATCTGACCCTGAAGAAATACAAAAGATCATCAGAGACTACTATGCACAAACTTGAAAACCTTAAGGAAATGGAGACAAACTTGAAAACCTTAAGGAAATGGAGAACTTTCTGACATCACACAACCTACCTAGGTTGAAACAAGAAGAAATCAAGACCCTAAATAGACCAATCAAGGAAACAAACCCTAAATAGACAATCAAGGAAATCAACTATGTCATAAGAAAACTACCTACAAAAAAAAGCACTGGACCAAATGACTTTCCAGCAGAATTCTATAAGACATTTAAGGAGGAACTGATACCAATCCTACTGAAAGTATTCCAGGTGACTGAGAAAGATGGAACTCTCCTCAGATCATTTTATGAAGCTAACATCACATTTATACCCAAACCAGTAAAGGCCCAAAAAAGAAAGAGAACTACAGGCCAATATCTTTGATAAACATAGATGCTGAAATTCTCAATAAGGTCCTAGCAAACCGGATTCAACAACACATCTCAAAAATCATCCATCATGACCAAGTAGGCATCATCCCTGGGATGCAAGGCTGGTTCAACATTCATAAGACCATAAATGTAATTAAATACATCAACAGACATCAAAACAAAAACCACATGATTATATCATTAGATGCAGAAAAATCTTTTTATAAAATCCAGCACCCCTTCTTGATAAAAACCCTCAAACATCTAGGCATACAGGGAACATACCTCAAAATAGTAAAAGTCATCTATGAGAAACCCACAGCCAGTATACTCCTAAACAGACAAAAATTGGGATCATTTCCCCTGAAAACTGGAACAAGACAAGGATACCTACTCTCACCCCTCCTGTTCAATATAGTATTGGAAGTTCTGGCTAGAGCAATCAGAAAAAAGAAGGTGATCAGAGGTATCCAGATAGGAAAAGAGGAAGTCAAGTTAATCCTCTTTGCAGATAACATGAATTGTATACCTTGAAAACCCAAGAGAATCTGTTAAAAACCCCCTTGCACTGATAAAGGACTTTGACAAAGTCTCATCATATAAAATAAATGTGTAAAAGACAATCACATTCTCTACACCAATAACAAACAAACAGAAACCTAAATAAAAAGCACAATCCCGTTCACAATAGCCACAAAAAAAAAAAAGAAATACCTTGGCATCTTCCTAACTGGAAACGTGAAAAAACTTTACAATGAAAACTGCAAAACACTGCTCAAAGAAATCAAAGATGACACAAACAAGTGGAAAAATATCCCAAGTTCATGGATTGGAAGAATCAACATTGTTAAGATGTCCATTCTACCTAAAGCAATCTACGGATTTGGTGCAATACCCATCAAACTACCAGCAATATTCTTCTCAGATCTAGAAAAAACAATACAGGAATTCATATGGAAACACAAATGACCAAGAACAACCAGGACAATGTTTAGCAAAACAAAAACAAAACCAAAAAAAAAAATAAAGCAGGAGATGTCACACTACCAGACTTTAAACTTTACTATAAAGCTACAATAATCAAAACAGCTTGGTATTGGTACAAGAACAGGCATATAGACCAACTGAATAGAATTGAGATTCCAGAAGCAAAACCTCAATTTCTCAACCAACTCATCTTCGACAAAGCCTCCACCACTCACCACAGGGGAGAGGAGCACCTATTCAGTAAATGGTGCTGGGAAAACTGGCTGAACACATGCAGAAGACTCAAACAGGACCCCTATCTATCCCCATACACAAAAATTAACTCTGAATGGATCACAGACCTAAATGTAAAACCTCAAGCCATAAGAACTTTAGAAAATGCAGGACACACCTTTATGGAAGTTGGAACTGGCATCCAATTCCTCAGCAAAACCCAAAATGCACAGGCCATAAGAGATAAGATAGACAAGTGGGACCTCATTAAACTGACAAGTTTCTGCAAAGCCAAAGT
>NW_007232521.1:53032-63709 GCF_000164805.1 Carlito syrichta
GGAAGAATGAGAGAGACAGAGAGAGAAAAAAATAATAGGAAAAGAAGCTAGGTAGCAGATTGTATGCAGAGAGTTTATTTTGGGGGTACTAAGGAGACATCGAAAGTTTTTAACCTAGAAAGTAAGACAATCAAGACAGTAGTTGAAAAATGTTACTGGAGGCCCCAACGATAATAGATTAGACTTTGATGGTATCGAAGATAGAACTACCATTTGTAACTACCATTTCTTCAAGCTCCAATGTTGTAATTGAGGTCAGAAATGTGTAGAATTAAACCCACTACTTAAAAGCTACATGAATCTCAACACTATATCAGGAAGACAAAATAAGAACTCTTGTTCAAGTTCTATTTAAAATAATATTCATGTTTTGCATTAGAGATAAACAAATTCATCTGAATGAGAAATTTTTAAAAAATTTCTCAAAGCCAAAGAAACCAACAAGAGAGCAGGGAGACAGCCCACAGACTGGGAAAAACTATTTGCCAACTCCATGTCTGACAAAGGCCTAACATCAAGGATCTACAAGGAGCTCAAACATACTGAAAAGAAAAAAAACAAACCCCATTACAAAGTGGGCAAAAGATATGAACAGACACTTCTCAAAAGAAGATGTATGAGTAGCCAACAGATACATGAAGAAATGTTCAACCTCACTAATCATCAAGGAGATGTAAATTAAAACCACACTGAGATACCACCTAACTCCAGTCAGAATGGTAATTATCAATAACTCAAAAAATAACAAATGCTGGAGAGGATGTGGTGAAAAGGGAACACTGCTACACTGTTGGTGGGAGTGTAAACTAGTGCAACCTCTGTGGAAAGCAGTGTGGTGATTCCTAAAAGCTCTAAATATTGACCTCCCATATGACATCACAATCCCCCTACTGGGAATATACCCTGAAGAACTCAGGTCACTCTATAAAAAAGATACCTGCACACATATGTTTATCACAGCATTGTTCACAATAGCAAGATCATGGAACCAACCACGCTGTCCATCAAAAGAGGACTGGATTTTTAAAATGTGGTACATATACACAATGGAATATTATGCAGCCATAAAAAAGAACTAAATCATGAATTTCACAGCAAACTGGATGGAATTAGAGTTTGTAACACTGAGTGATCTCTCAGAGAAACAAAGATCTGAATATCACATGTTCTCACTCATAAGTGGACCATGAACAACTACTGTACTATTATAAGAAATGGATTGACAGTGGTGAGAAACTATGGGGGGGTGTGGCAGGAAGGGGAAGGGAGGTGAGATCAACGGTAGTCAATATCTGTCTGGGGAAGGTGGGGCCACACCTCATCAACAAGGGTACCTGCACAATTAATATTTGTATACCTAACCCTTAACTGTACCCCACAATTTTAAAATAAAAATATACATAATAATAAAAACATATAATTACATGACTAGGAATTTTTCAACAAGGTAAGCCAAAAATGGCAAATTTGAAGACAACCAGTCAAACAATTTTTTAAACTTTGCTTCTGTATTTACTCTAAAAATACTCCCTCTGATGTTTTGTCATCAGAATACTGATTGTGTTTCAGTTTGGTGTTTTCCAATTCATGAATTGCTTCTTATCCAAATAAACACTTTAACATTTTATTGTGCCTCAGTTTACCTTTTCAACAGTTTAGTGTCAGATGTGGAATCTGAAGGAGACCCCTGATGGCCTCCAAGGATCAACAAGTAACCTGGTATTAGTGAGGCAGGCACAGCTGGCATAACTCAAATGTATATAGGCAAGCTTCCACAGACAGTTGTGAGTTAGATAAATGAGAAACAGATGGTCAGCATAAAGTCACCTTCTTATCAGATCATAACTCTTTTGAACAATATCTGCACTAACCAGGCACAGCAGACTTGATGTTGGAATGAGGGGTGGCTGGTAAAGTTGATCACAGAGGCCATAAACAAAGGCAACCGGGAATTACTGGAGACGCTGAGGCACAGCGCTCTGAGAGAAAACACAATTAAACCATTACTTTTCCCATTATCTCAAGGATTACTTGCTTACTTACAGTAAGCTTAGGATTTAAGCAGTAAGAATGGAAACTTGTGATCAATACCTAAAACATATAGCTCATGGAGCCCATAAATCTTAGCTTAGAAAACAGGTTGCTTAACCATCATTTTGGACAATATATAAAGCTTTGTTCTAACAGCAAACCTGTGTCCCTTCTCTTTAAGGCACCCATGTTCTCTCTTGAACTTTTTTTTCCTAATAAACTTTACTTTAAAAGTTTACTTTGGACTCACACTGAAATTCTTTTCTGTGACAAAGTCAAGGACCCACAGAGCAACTATACCCCATAGACCCTAATATCATAGGTACTCGCTGATCCCATTGTACTATTTTCTTGCTGCACCTGGAGGCTGTAAGTCCCTCTCAGATTCTGAACTCCACATTTTGCATCCTGAGTTCTCTAAATTATATGAGAATTTTTTTCTGAATGGATTCGGAGGTTAAACCGGGTGACAGGAACTGAACTAGGTTCAGCATAGTGCACTAGCTTCCACACTGTATCTGAAATCTGGACGAGGATTCCAGAGTTGAACTAAGTGTTCATCGGGAACTGAATGGGATCCAGTTGAGGGCCTTTAGTAAGCAAAATTTCAGAATGACAGGGTATTATGGATTCCTCAAAATCTAAAGAGTCTGGGATTTCTCTTAGAATTCCAGTTAATTTTATGTTCAGAAAATATAGACCCAGAGCCTGTGCCTTTCTAGGGAAATGGGTACACCTAAGTAAGATAACTCAGAGTCACAGTAGCCACAATGGGAAAGTTTTATTGTAGATGAAATTATTTATCTATGGGAACATTAGGAATAAAAGGGGGACGAATCCCAAATTCCTCAAAAAGAATGAGATTTTTTTTTTATTGGTGTATAGAAGCTTCCAAAAGACAGAATGACAAAACATAGCCTTCTAAAGGAATCTCTACAACGTGCTAATGAAAAACTATTCTGAAACCTACTAACTGTTTTGATCTCTGGCTTTTCCATCTGAATCTCCTCAACACCAACTTTCTTAAAAAAATTAGATCCTTTACTGAACCAGGAGTATCTGCAACAACTAAATGTAACTCTTGATCTCACACACAACTCCAAACCATTATAAAAGCAACCACTCAAGAATAAAAAGAATAAAGACTAATTGGAAACAGAGTGGATGTGTCCTAAGTACTCACCTAAAATTTAATCCGAAGTCTCAATAAGATTGACTCCTGATGATAGGCAAACTGCCCTCAAACTTCTCCTTGGAGAACACTTAACATTCTTTCACTGTACCTTTGATATGTCCCAATCTTCAAAATATAGGCTTCAAAGAAATTACTCATTAGAAGGCAATAGAAAGGGAAACTTTATAGAAATAAAGAAAAACTTTTTGAGTTCTTAACACAAATATTAATAGCAGGCTTGAGCCATCTGAACAGGTAACTTTAACTGCCAAGAACAAAATTTGGACCCAATTAATTAGTTTGATATTATTGTACCTGACACATGGCTAAAATTTTAGAACAGAAGCCATGACTCTGTTTGCATCAGTCTGTATTATCTATCATCTATCAATATATCTATCTTCTATCATCTATCTATCTATCATCTATCTGTCTCTCTCTATATAGGCTATTTACATCTTATATTTTTCTGCCTGTGGTTGGCATTATTAGAAACAATATTTTTAAAACTCTGTTTAATTAGTCTAGAAAAAAGGAAAACATGTATAAGTACAATCATGCACTGCATAATCATGTTTGGGTCAATGACGGGCCACATATACTACAGCAGTTTCATTATAACATAAGGGAACTAAAAAACATTCTATCACCAGGTTACACTGTAGCCATTATAATATCATAGTGCAGCATACTATCATGTTTTTGTGATGATGCTGGTGTAAACTGCTGACAGTCATATAGCACATGCAATTATGTACAGTACATAATATTTGACAATAAATGACTATGTTACTGGTTTATATATTTAGTGTACTACACTTTTTATTATTATTTCAGAGTGCGCTCCTACTTATTAAAATAAATAACTGTGAAACAGCCTCTGGTGGGTCCTTCTGGAAGTATTCCAGAAGAAGCCATGGTTATCATAGGAGATGGTGTTATTGACCTTGAAGACTTTCCAGTGGGACAAGATGTGGAGGGAGAAGACAGTGATCCTGACCCTGTGTAGGCCTAAACTAATGTGCCTGTGTCTTAATTTTTAACAAAGAAGTTTCACTTTTTATTATTTTCTTTTTTCAAAATAAATTTTAATGTGTAGATTTAAGATATACAACTTGATGTTATAAGTTACATATATGCAGTAAAATAGCTACAATAGTGGAGCAAAGTAAAATATCTATCATCTCACATAATCACCCATCCCCCTTCCCAGTGGCAAGAGCTGCCATAATCTACTCATTCGGTAAAAATCTTGAATACACTATACTATTATTAACTATAGTCCTCATGTTACATACTAGGTTTTTCAACTTGTACATCCTACATATTTGTTAATTTATATCTTTTGACCGACATCTCTACCTTTTCTTTCTCCTGCCCTGACCCTGATAACCACTGTTTTATTCTCTATATGTTTAACTTAACAAAAAAGTTTTAAAAGTAAAAAAATGAGTAGAAAAAAGCTTATAGATTAAGAATATAAACATATTTTTGTGCAGCCATACAATGTGTTTGTGTTTTAAACTGTGTTATTGCAAATGAGTCAAAAATTTCAAAACATTTATACACATATAAAGTAAAAATTAGTGAGTTAAGGTTAATTTACTATGGAAAAAACTGTTTTTAATAGATTTGGTGTAGTCTAAGTCTACAGTGTATGCAGTAGTGTACAGTAAATTCCTAGGACTACACATTCTTTCACTACTCACTGACTCACTCAGAGCAACTTCCTGTCCTGCAAACTCCATTCATGATAACTGCTATTTTTTAATCATGCCATTTTTATCATGCATACAGTATTTTTACTATGCCTTTTCTATGTTTATATGTGTTTAGATACACAAATACTTATCACTTTGTTACAATTGCCTACAGTATTCAATAGAGTAACATGCTGTACAGGTTTGTAGCACAGGAGCAATAGCTGTACCATATACCTAAGTACATAGTCTTACTGTGGTTTAGCTAGTATATAAAGCATCTAGGTTTGTGTAAGTGCACTTTATGATATCCCTGAAATGTGATGTGTCACTGTATTATCTATGGAAAAAGGAACTAATCCAAATACTTTTCAAATTCATATGACTTGAATGATTTTTCGTAAATAATAGCATTGGTGATTTAATAAATACACATGTTCTACCTAGCTTTATCAGCCAAACAAACTAATATTATTTTCTTACAAAATTTGTCAATAAGAAAAATAACTTAGGATAATAGGTAATAATTTTAATGTTCGTTATAATATGTCTGTCTAGAACAGTTTCCAAAATCTTTTGATAACTTGAAACCTTAGAGTATGTTAACCTAAATGACAGATATTCATTAAATATCTAGATTGTTTCCAATTAAGATAAACTATTAAAACATTGATTGTTGAAGATAAGTTTAAGCTCATGTATATTTTCCTTTTTATTAAAGAGGAACTACAGAGAATTGTGTCCACTGGTAAGTATGCCCTGTGCTATGAAGAAACATATGCTATTTTAAACTGTGAAATCATGCACTTCTTTCTTTCTTTATTATAGAGATGTGGGGTACACTTCAGGGTTAGGTATATAAACATTAATCATGCAGGTACTCTTGTTGATGAGGTATGCCCCTCACTCCCCTAGCAGTTTCCCTCAACTGCCTATCCCACTCCACCTCCCCTGACTATTTTCCACTATGGCCAATCACTTTCTTATAGCATTATAATTGTTCAAGGTTCATTTATGAGTGAGAACATATGGAACTCAGTTCTTTGTTTCTGTGATAAATCACTGAATATGATCGACTCCAAATCCATCCAAATTGCTGAAAAGTCCATATATTTGTCCTTCTTTATGGCTGCATAATATTCCATTGTGTATATATACCACATTTTTTTTATCCAGTCTGGCTTTGATGGGCAACACAGTTGGTTCCATGTTTTTGCTATTGTGAATAGAGCTGCAACAAACATACGTGTGCAGGTATCTTTGTCATACAATGATTTGAGTTCCTCCAGGTATATTCCCAATATGGGAATTGCTGGGTCATATGGAAGGTCGACTTCTGGTTCAACTTCTGGTGTGAGGTATTTCTGAAAGAACCAGAAATCATCACACTGTCTTCCAAAGAGGTTGCACTAGTCTGCATTCCCACCAGCAATGCAGAAGCATTCCTTTTTCTCCACATCCTTGCCATCATCTATCATTTTTTGTTTTATTAATAATGGCCATTCTTACAGGATTTAGGTGGTATTTCAGTGTGGTTTTGATTTGCATTTCTATGATAAGTGAGGTTGAGCACTTTTTCATGTGTCTGTTGGCTGCCTGTATATCTTCTTTTGAGAAGTGTCTATTCATGCCTTTTGCCCACTTTTTAAAGGGGCTGTTTGTTTTTTTCCTTTCGGCGCATTTGAGTTCTGTGTAGATCCTAGATGTTAGGCCTTTGTCAGATATACAGTTGACAAATATATTTCCTCTTTCTGTGGGCTGTCTCCCTGCTCTCTTGATGGTTTCTTTTGCTTTGCAGAAACTCGTTAATTTGATGAGGTCCCACTTGTCTATCTTATTTTTTAAGGTATTGGCCTTTAGGGTTCTGGATAGGAATTTGTTGCCAGTTCCAATTTCCATAAGGATGTCTCCTGTGTTTTCTAAGATTCTTATAGTTTGAAGTTTTATGTTTAGATCTTTGATCCATTTAGAGTTAATTTTTGTATATGGTGATAGGTAAGGGTCCTGTTTCAGTCTTCTGCATGTGGTCAGCCAGTTTTCCCAGCACCTATATAGGTTTTCCTCTTCCCAGTAGTTTTTGTTGGAGGCTTTGTCAAAGATGAGTTGGTTGAGGAATTGAGGCTTTGCTTCTGGAATCTCTATCCTGTTCCATTGGTCTATGTGCCTGTTTTGATTACTGTAGCTTTATAGTAGAGTTTGAAGTCTGGAAGTGTGATACCTCCTGCTTTGTTTCTCTTGTGAGGATTGTTTTGACTATTTGTGGTTGTTTATGTTTTCATATGAATTTCTGTACCGTCGTTTCCAGATCTGAGAAGAATGATGTTGGTAACTCAATGGGTATTGCGTTGAATCTGTAGATTGCCTTTGGTAGGATGGACATCTTAACAATATTGTTTCTTCCTATCCATGAGCATGGAACATTTTTCCATTTGTTTGTGTCTTCTTGGATTTCTTTGAGTAGTGTTTTGTAATTCCATTGTAAAGGTCTTTCACTTCTCTGGTTAGGAAAATGCTGAGGCATTTCATTTTTTTGTGGCTATTGTGAATGGTATTGGAAATCATGCACTTCTTAGTTTTCATTTGGTATTTAAGTTACTGAGTGTTAAGAATTGTAATTAATGTAATAATTTAAAACTATAATAGATGCCCGGGAGTGGGTTTGGTGACCGCAAAGAGCCATCCCGGAAGTGCTTTCTGGTTGTCTCCATGCGCTGGCTCCCAGGCGTTGTAGAGCCAAGGCGCGAGGCTTGGACTGAGAGGTAGAGCTGGAGGGGACACTAAGGGCCCTCCGCCCAGAACGTGAGCCTCTGTGTCCGCGGGTCTAGACCGGATGCTATCATGCTGCTCCTGCCAAGCACCGTGGACGGCCAGGTTACTGCCATCACCCACACTCTGACCTCTGCCTCTACACTCTGTCAATTTGAACCTGTGGGAAGATGGTTTGAAGCTTTTGTTAAGAGGAGAAACAGAAATGCTTCGGCCTCTTTTCAGGAACTGGAGGATAAGAAAGAGTTATCAGAGGAATCAGAAGATGAAGAATTACAGTTAGAAGAGTTTCCCATGCTGAAAACACTTGATCCCAAAGACTGGAAGAAACAAGATTATTATGTGGTTCTTGGACTTGGCCATGTAAGATACAAAGCTACACAGAGACAGATCAAAGCATTTCACAAAGCAATGGTTTTAAAGCATCACCCAGACAAATGGAAAGCAGCGAGTGAACCAATAAAAGAAGGAGATAATGATTACTTCACTTGCATAACTAAAGCTTATGAAATGTTATCTGATTCAGTGAAAAGACAAGCATTTAACAGTGTAGATCCTACTTTTGATAACTCAGTTCCTTCTAAAAGTGAAGCAAAGGATAATTTCTTTGAAGTGTTTTACCCAGCTTTTGAAAGGAATTCCAGATAGTCAAATTTAAAAAATGTACCTAAACTTGGTGATATGAATTCATCATTTGAAGATGTAGATGAGTTTTATTCTTTCTGGTATAATTTGATTCCTGGAGAGAATTTTCCTATTTAGATGAAGAAGAAAAAGAAAAAGCAGAATGTTGGGAGGAGAGGAGATGGATAGAAAAACAGAACAGAGCAACAAGAAAACAGGGCATAAAGAAAAAAGAAGAAATGAACAGAATAAGGACATTAGTTGACAATGCATATAGCTGTGATCCAAGGATAAAAAAATTCAAGGAAGAAGAAAAAGCCAAGAAAGAAGCAGAAAAGAAAACAAAAGCAGAAGCAAAAAGGAAGGAACAAGAAGCTAAAGAAAAGCAAAGACAAGCTGAATTAGAAGCTGCTCGTTTAGCTAAGGAAAAGGAAGAAAAGGAAGTTAGACAGCAAGCATTACTGGTAAAGAAGGAAAATGATATCCAGAAAAAAGCCATTATAAAGGAAAGGCAAAAACTTCGAAACTCATGCAAGACCTGGAATCATTTTTCTGACAATGAGGCAGAGCGGGTTAAAATGATGGAAGAAGTGGAAAAACTTTGCGATCGGCTTGAACTAGCAAGCTTACAGTGCTTGAATGAAACACTCACGTCATCTACAAAAGAAGTAGGAAAGGCTGCTCTGGAAAAACAGATAGAAGAAATAAATGAGCAAATTAGAAAGAGGAAGCAGAGGCTCGTATGCGACAAGCATCTAAAAATGCTGAGAAATTAACTGGTGGAGGTGGAAATGGCAGTAAAAATTGGTCAGAAGATGATCTGCAATTACTAATTAAAGCTGTGAATCTTTTCCCTGCTGGAACAAATTCAAGATGGGAAGTTATTACTAATTACATGAACATACATTCTTCTTCTGGAGTCAAAAGAACCGCCAAAGATGTTATTGCCAAAGCAAAGAGTCTCCAAAAACTTGACCCTCATCAAAAAGATGACATAAATAAAAAGGCGTTTGATAAGTTTAAAAAAGAACATGGAGTGGATGCCTCAAGCAGACAATGCAATCCCTTCAGAACGATTTGAAGGTCCACACACAGATTTCACTCCTTGGACAACAGAAGAACAAAAGCTTTTGGAACAAGCTTTGAAAACATATTCAGTAAATACACCTGAGAAATAGGAAAAAATAGCAGAAGTGCCTGGCAGGACGAAGAAGGACTGCATGAAATGATATAAGGAACTTGTTGAGATGGTAAAAGCAAAGAAAGCTGCTCAAGAGCAAGTACTGAATGCAAGTAGAGCCAAGAAATGACTTGATGACAGTCTTTGTTGTGTGTGCATTTTTATAATAAAACTGAAAATACTGTACAAAAAAAACTATTACAAATAGTAGCGATGAAACAATTATACACATATAAATATTAACGTATTAAGAAAGATATATTTTTAATAGGGAAAAGCATACACATTATGTGTTTTCATTAAGGAAGAAGAAGAGTAATTTTATCTTAAGGCAAGATTGTTCCACAATAAAAAAGAAGAAAAGTAAGACAATTGATTACATATTTTTAAAATTGTAGAAGGTTGGCAAACAAGAAATATTATATGTGGTCAAAATACAAAGATTAGATAGATTTTATTTATGAGGTTTATTGTTATTGTTATTTTGTCCCACTCTGTCACCCAGGCTGGAGTGCAGTGGCATGCTCACAGCCACCGCAGCCTCAACACGCTGGCCTCAGGTGATCGTTCCTCTTCAGCTTTCCAAGTAACTGAAACCACAGGTGCAAGTCACCATGCCCGACTAATTATTTGATTTATCGTAGAGATGAGGTCTCACCAAGTTTCCTGGACTCAGGCAATCTTCTTGCCTCTGCCTCCCAAAGTGCTGGGATTATAGACATGAGCCACGACACCTGGCCTTGCTTTTATTATTTTTATATTTTAAATAAACTAAATAATGTACTGATGCTAAGTTAGAATTTGGTTTTTCTCTCTGTTAAAAGGACATCATTTTCTTAGAGTATTGGTTTACTCTTGATTGTGAAAGATTTTTTTCCTGAAAAAAAAATCCTAGAAAACAAAGATTCTGTGTTTTATTAAGGTAATTTCTTATGCTTCATGTTGTCTTTTAAGTCTTTATTTGAGAAAAGTAAGTCCGTTAAATATTAAAAGAGCTAAGTTGTTTTTTTTGTTTTTTTTTTAACTATGTAACTCTAGCCGGGCTCAGTACCTCAGCCTGTAATCTCGCGCCTTGGGAGGCTGAGGTGAATGAATTGCCTGAGCCTGCAGGTTCGAGACCTGCCTGGGCAACTTGGTGAGAACTCGTCTCTACAATAAATCAAAAAATTAGCCGGGCGTGGTAGCGCGCACCTGTAGTTCCA
>NW_007232521.1:63830-107403 GCF_000164805.1 Carlito syrichta
CCCCAAATCAAAAAAAAAAAAAACTATGTAACTTTCTATATTTGCCATTAAAATGTTTTGTCACTTTGGTTTTGTTTCACGGTGACCTGTGATCCTACTTAATCAAGTGTTTTAATCTTTTTCACATTTAGTAACACCACTGCGGGATACCACAGTGACAAAGATAAGAGGTTTTTGTTGTCGTTATTGTTGTTGCTAGGGTTTAAACTGTGAAGCCATGTACTTCTTAATTTTCCGCCTTTCACCCTTCTCAGGGTTTGCTGAAGATGGCGGTATATGGACTAAATTAGCAAGAGATGGTGAGGTTTATCTGGGTTTATTGATTATAGAACAGGTTCCTCTAGAGGGATATAAAGCACCACCAAGCCCTTGAAGTTTCAAGCTATTGCTTGTAGTACTCTGGCAAATAATTTTGTTTTATAATTATTTGTGCTTATGGCTAAGCATTTAGGCATTTTCAGTGCCTTGCTTTATGTACTTAAGCTACATTTACCTTATTTATAAAGTTACTAAATATCTCTCCAATACTGACATAGTACTTAAAGTTAATAAAAGTAATTTTATTACTTTTAAAAGCAATTTTTAAAAGTAATTTTATTAATTTTAAGTGCTATGTCAGTATTGGAGAGATATTTAGTAACTTTATAAATAAAACGAAAATTTTCTTGCTTAGAAAGGCTGAAATTTGCTAACATTTTTCAGTTTTTGAAAATAGTTTAGGGAGGCGGGATTAATGGTAGTCAATATCTGCCTGGGGAAGGGGGGAGCACACTTCATCAACAAGGGTGCCTGAATAATGAACATTTGTATACCTAACCCTTAACTGTGCCCCACAATTTTAAAATTTTTTAAAAAGCTTTAATTGAGAGTTTGGCTTAAAGTCAGCTCTAGATAAAGTTGTAATTAAATTTGCATATTGAAGTTTGACTATTGAGCTGATATAAGCATCTTGTTTTGGGGGTTTAGCAAGAGCATAAATTATACCAAGAGATATAATAGTCTATGGGGGTGGAGGATTGGCAGATTAACTCATGGAATGGATAAGTGAATATATGTATATGTGTGTGTATATGTGTATATATACATTATACAATTAAGTCCATCAAGCATGAATGAAATAGCACCTTGTGGTTGTTATGAGGCTGCATAATACTCAATTTAAGTTCAGTTACAATGGACTTGACTTCTTCCAGGCCTGTTTAAGACCGTGCTGAGTCGAAGCACTGCCCCCCACTTAAAAATTAAAATATGCCAAATGCATGAATTTCTCCCGTGAATGATCATGAGGTAGCTTGTCCTGTGTCCATCGAGATGTCTTATTTAAGAGGAACAAGTGGGCGGTCTTAAGTTGATGGCCCTGAGGTGACAACCAGATGCCAGGTGTAGTTTCAGGCTAGTTACCCCCAAATGATATGGGCCTGGAGCAAGCGGAGGGGTATAACTCGAGTGGGTTGCTGATTTCTCGAAGTTTGGTGATTAAACAAGTATAATGAAGGTGATAAGCATGTTACTGAAAAATGATTTGACTGAAATGTGCTATGTATGATAAATAATAAAATGTCCTATGTAATATTATGAATTAAAATTACTGAGTCAATAGTCCTGATCTAAATGACTTTCCAGTTGATCTGGGTTTTGCTTGTTCAGCAGGTTATTAATAAATTCTTATATGTGCTTGTATGCATAGAGTGTACAATCTAATGCACAATTAAACATAGATGTTCTATGTAAAATTAAACATATGTAGCACTAGTACATATTCATGGGGATGAGTACATAATGCAAGAGATACATAGAGTTAGGCAAATGTAAGCTTTACAGTTTTTTTAATACTGACATAGAACTTGAAAGTGATTGCATGAAAATCAGGGAATAGTTTAAACAAAATTTCAGCTTTGGGGCAACCCCTTCGGGTCTCCTTCCACCATAGGAGCTTCTCTGTTCTCCCAATAAATCCTTCTTACTCACTTAAAAAAAAGAATTTCAGCTTTGGATGCTGATAGTGGGGTGTAGAACTGTTTTTTGAATTGCCCTGGGGAGAGTAGTTCTCCATTTCTGGTTTACAAGAGTAAACTAATTTTTATACTACATGGACCTATCATTCAGGAAGCTTATTTTTGATTAGGTTAACTAGTGGCATTAGGACAAGAATAATAGAAAAATAAAGGATAGAGGCTGTTTGTCTGATAATAATATAGGAATGTTCAGTGGGTTGACCTCCAATTCATGTGAGTATTAGTGAGTCAGCTACTAGGATTCAGACTAGGCATTGATTTAGTGGTTGGAAGATTTTGCTTTGTTGTTTGGATATATGGTATATTGGGACAATGGCCAGGAATAGGATGGAGAAGACTCGGGCGATGACTCCACCTAGTTTATTAGGGATGGAGTATAGGGTTGCATAGGCAAGCAAGAAATATCACTCTGGCTTGATACGGAGAGGAATAGTCAGAGGATTGGCTGGGGTGTAGTAGTCTGAGTTGCTTGGTAAATCTGATATAAATAGAACTAGGATAAGAAGTAGAAGTAAAAGAAGAACTAGGCCTAGGATGTCTTTGATTGTGTAATAGGGATGAAATGAGATTTTATCTGAGTCTGATGAAATTCTTGATGGGCTGTTAGATTCTGTTTCATGAAGAAAAGGAGGTAGACAATTATGAGGGCAGTGATAATGTGGTAAGATAAAGTGAAAAGCGAAGAATCATGTTAGGATTGCTTTGTCAACTGAGAAGTCACCTCAAATTCATTCTACTAGGCTAGGGCCAATGTATGGAATGGCCAACAAGAGGTTGGTAATAACAGTGGTGCCTCAGAAGATTATTTGGCCTCACGGAAGAACATAGCTTATAAATGCTGTTGCTATAACAGCAAATACCGGGGCAATGCCAATGTTTCATATTTCTAGGAAAGTGTGATGTAAACCTGGCCCTACATGCATAAACATGCAGATGAAAAATATGGATGCTCCATTGATGTGTATATATCAGATAATTCAGCCGTAATTGATGTCTTGGCAAATGTGTGTCACAGAGGAGAATGCATTTATTGTGTCTGATATATAATGCATGGTTAGAAATAGTCCTGTAACAATTTGAAGGGCTAGGCAGATTCCTAGGAGGGAGCCAAATTTTCATCATGCTGAAATGTTTGAGGGTGCTGGGAGATCAACGGATGAGTGGGTGATGACTTTGATGAGTGGGTGGGGTTTTTTTTTATATATTTGTCATTAAGGTTCTCATAGATGAATTCCAACAATGATTTTTCATGTCGTTAGTCATGGTTTAAACCCACATGGGAATTATGACATATACTGTATTTTTATTAAGTGGAATTTTTGTTATCCTTTTTGTAGGGTTTTGTAAGGTTTTCTTCTAAACTTTCACCTATTTATGGAGGTTTAGGGTTAATTATTAGTGGGGGAGTAAGGTGTGAGATGGTATTAAATTTTAGCAAGAGATGTAGACATTTAAATACAAAAGGTTCAGAAATATATATATATTCCAAGTACAATAAACAATGCTTATGAGAAATTCAAGTTACCAGGAAAGACACATATAAACTGAATGTAAGTGTATGGAAAAAGAGATTCCATGCAAATAGAATAAGAAACAAGCAGGAGAAAAGTATTTCTAAGGACAAATCAAACTTCAAGTCAAGAACAGTAAAAGAAAAAAAAAACACAAGGAAGATCATTATATAATGATTTAGGGATCAGTCCAGCAAGAGAATATAACAATTCTAGTACATATATGCACCCAATACTGAAGCATCCAAATTAATAAAGCAAATATTACTAAATTTATAAATAGAGATAGACTGCAATACAATAATAGTGAAGAACGTCAACCCACCACTCAGCATTAGACATACCATCAAGACAGAAAATCAGCAAAGAAACATAATAATATTTAATATGTACCTAATAGCTAGCAACTTTAAAAAACAAGAGAACTTCAAAATTTAAGAACGCAAAATGGACAGAAATGAATGGGGAAATAAACAAATTCACAATTCTGGTTGGAAATTTCAACACTCTTTTCTCAATAATGTACACTATTTCCAAACATCCATGAGGACCTGTGGTTTTTTAAGATTATGTGCAGAAGAAGGAAGAGAAATTATGTTTCATAACACAGATTTTTGCCCACAAACCTTTGAATTGAGGTTTCATTTCCATATTTCCCACAATTGTATCATTGAATGGGTGCAGTGAGGTCTGAAGAGGTGCATAAAAGAATAGAAGGAGAATGAACTTAGGTAAGACTAAGTTTAGGATTCCAGGTCTTCCACCGTGGGTGATTGTGTATATGCCATCACAGATTCCTGGCCCCCAGTCTTTTTATTTCATTATAAATTAATATTCTAAGCATCAGTAAAACACAACACCCATTTAAAAGCAGACTTTTGGGAGGACTCTTGAGAATGTGAACAAGCAACACTGTCAGAGTGACATCAGCAAGATGTCAGAAGCAACACTGTGGAGTGACATCAGCAAAATAGCTGACTAGAAGGCCCTATCACTTGTCCCCCTCACAAAGATAGCCAAGATTATGAACAACAACTACATTATATAAAAAAAATAATGGGCGGGGGGGTGGTGGTGCTGGACATGGTGGTTCACGTCTGTAATCCCAGCACTCCAGGAGGCTGAGGCAGAATTTGTTGAGCCTAGCCTGGGCAACTTAGTGGGACTTCGTCTCTCTACAAAAACTTTTATTTAAAAAATAACTGGGTGTGGTGGTTCATGCACGTAGTCCCAACTACTCGGGAGTCTGAGACAAGAGGATCAATTGAGGCCAGGAGGTCCAGGCTGCAGTGAGTGGGGATCAGCCCAAATGACAGCTGAGACCCTGCCTTAAAAAATAATTGCCCAGCATAACTCTGGCTGGTCAGGAAGATGGCGGCCAACCCAGTCAGACTATGTGAGTCCCCGTGTGAGTGAGTGAGTGTATGGAAAATTTTGTGTACATGCTGGTGAGTGAGTGGGTGTGTGAGAGGCTGACTGAGTGAGGGCTAGGGAGCTAGCAGCCAGGGATCTTCTGGTGCAGCGGGTGGTGACTCAGCTGCTGGCTTGGACCCTAGTGACTCCCAGGACACAAGTCGAGCACCAATTTCTTTTTCTTCTTCTTTTTTTAAAATCAACAAATCCTCCCAGGGAAGAAAGTGCTGGGAGAGACTAAGTGGGGGCTCGTGAGCGAGTGGTCAGGCTCCTGGGGCTACAGCTAGTGCTGCAGCTTCTGTGCATCATCCTAGCTCTTCCCAGGTCATAAAAGTCAAGCGCCATTTCTTTTTTTGAGTTGGAGTCTCACTCTGTCGCCCAGACTGCCGCTCCCAGCCACTGCAGCCTCCACCTGCTGGGCTCCAGCAATCCTTCCGCCTCAGCCTTCCAAGTAGCTGGAACTACAGGCTCATGGTACACACCTGGCTAGTTTTTTATTTATTGTAGAGACGAGGTCTCGCCAATTTGCCCAGGCGGGTCTCGAACCTGCAGGCTCAGGCAAGCCCCTCGCCTTGGCCTCCCAAAGCGTGGGATTACAGGCTGAGCCACCGAGCCCGGTCGCCATTTTTTTTTTAAACAGACAAAAGTTTTTCTGCGAAAAGCAGCAGGGAGAAGCATTGCCCCAGGCTCTCCCTCACCATTGCAGCAAGAGAGAGACCGCCAGCTCCTGGCTTTGCCTCGCCACTTCAGCGCCTGGCAGGGCACTGGCAGCAGGGGCTGAGGAGGGAGTCCAGAGGCAAAGTCCCATGAAAGAGGACAAGAGAGGCACTCCATCTTTAAGGCAGGGTGGAAAAGTGCTCTGACTTGTTCACCCCAGAGCAACAGACCAGATCTTGGTGACTGGTGGATCAACTATTCAGGTACTGATTGTGACCCAGAGGGAATATCCTAACAGCACAAACTTTGGAGGGACCTGACATGTGCTGAGTTCCAGGCGCCCCACCACCTACACTGATCCAGTGCCGGACAAAGGGTGTGGCCAGAAAAGGATGAGGAAGAACTCCAAAGAGATCAGTGGTGAGTCGGGGGCTGACCCAAACCCCCTCCTCCCCAACAATCCTCTGAAGGTCAGACCCACACAGCTGGGTCACGACTGAGAGGGACAAATCCAGGTGGATGTCAGTCACAATAGAACTCCATTCCAGAAGAGACTTGGCTAGGGCACTTCCCCACTCCCCCTGTGAGTACATACCTGGGGAAGAGACAATCCTGCACCTCCCCACTGGAGGAGATTTCCTTGACCATACCAGAATGGGAGGGGAGGACTGCAGCCCCCCACCCATCTCCACTGCCACTCCTCCTTCCTGTCTTGGAACACTGAGGAGAGAGTGAAAGAAGTGGCTCTGCAGGAGAGACTTTATTAGAGGAACAATTACAGAGCCCGCCCCCCGTCTGTTTTTCTTCTCTATTCACTTTGTGCTAGGCATGTGTGTATGTTTAGTTTACTTTGCTTTTTTGTTGTTGTTTGTTTTGTTTCACTTTGTTGTTATTCCAGTTTGTTTTGGGGTGTGTGTGTATGTCTGTGTGTGTGTGTTCAATTGTCTTTTGCATTGGTTTCTGCTTTGCATCATCATATAGAGTAGTGGTGGGGAGTGGGTCTCAGGGAACACATGCCACAATAAGTGAACACTGTAATTTGCAAGTAGTTTTTGAATCCTAGCACCCCATCCCCTAATTTATTCAAATTTCAAAAACTACAAGAGACAGCAAGGTTTCCCATTAACGGTCCTATTTCAAAATAGAACATATCCAAAGCCCAGATCAGGGAAGAATAGAGGACTGAGCAAACATCAGAAGGGAAAACCTCTCCCACAGACACTGAATAACAGAGCTAAAGAGAAAAACAAGAGATCTGTCATAAATGAGGAAAAATCAAAGGAAGACCTCAGGCAATTTCAAGTGTATCAAAGACAAAACTCCTGAAAAATCAGAACTTGGTGCCCAAACAATGGAAGTCACCAACCACTTGCCCAAGAATATGACAGGGCTTAGGGAATGGATGGAAAGAGTGACTATGATGTACAAGGAGTATCTGATACCAATCCTATTGAAAGTATTCCAGGCAATTGAGAAGGATGGAATTCTCCCCAAATCATTTTACGAAGCTAGCATCACACTGATACCCAAATCGTGTAAAGATCCAACAAGAAAAGAGAACTACAGGCCAATATCCCTTATGAACATAGATGCGAAAATCCTCAACAAGATTCTAGCAAAACTGATCCAAAAACACATCTAAAAAAATCATCCACCATGACTAAGTAGACTTCACCCCCAGGATGTGGGGCTGGTTCAACATTCACAAGACCATAAATGTAATTCGAAACATCAACAGAGGTAAAAACAAGAACCACATGACTATCTCATTAGATGCAGAAAAAACTTTTGATAAAATCCATCATTTCTTCTTGATAAAAACCCTTAAATACCTAGGTATAGAAGGAATGTACCTCAAAATACACTTAGATACCTAGGTATAGAAGGAATGTACCTCAAAATAGTAAGTGCCATCTACCATAAACCCACAGCTAACATATTGTTAAATGGACAGAAACTGGAAACATTTTCCCTGAAAACCGGAACAAGACAAAGTTGCCCACTCTCACCCCTCTTGTTCAACATTATGTTGGAAGTCCTAGCTCAGGCAATTAGACAAGAGAAGGAAATCAGGGGTATCCAAATAGAAAAAGAGGAAGACAAGTTATCTCTCTTTGCTGATGATATGATCCTATACTTTGAAAATCCAAGTGAATCTGTCAAAAACCTGCTTACACTGATAAAAGACTTTGGCAAAGTCTCAGGGTACAAAATAAATGTGCAAAAGACAGTTGCATTCCTATACAACAAGCAGGTAGAGACCCAAATTAAAAGTATAATCTCAATCACAATAGCCACCAAAAAAAAAAAAAAAAAAAAAAAGGAAATACCTTGGCATCTTCCTAACCAGAGAAGTGAAAAACCTTTACAGTGGAACTACAAAACACTGCTCAAAGAAATCCAAGAAGACACAAACAAATGGAAAAATATTCCATGCTCATGTATAGAAAGAATCAACATTGTTAAAATGTCCATCCTACCAAAGGCAATCTCCAGATTTAATGCAATACCAATTAATTACCAACAACATTCTTCCCAGACCTGGAAATGACAATGCAGAAATTCATATGGAAATATAAACAATCACGAATAGCCAAAACAATCCTTAGCAAAAGAAACAAAACAAGAGGTATCCCACTTCCAGACTTCAAACTTTACTATAAGGCTACAGTAATCAAAACAGCCTGGTATTGGTACAAGAACAGGAACATAGACCAACGGAACAGGATAGAGATTCCGGAAGCAAAACCTCAATTTCTTAACCAACTCATCTTTGACAAAGCCTCCAACAACAACCACTTGGGAGAGGCAAACTTATTCAGTAAATGGTGCTGGGAAAACTGGCTGAACGCATGCAGAAGATTGAAACGGGACCCCTACCTATCACCATACACACTAAAAAGACTCTAAATGGATCAAAGACCTAAACGCAAAACCTCAAACTATAAGAACCATAGAAAATGCAGAAGACATCGTTATGGAAGTGAAACTGATCAAATTCCAATTCTTGATCAAAACCCCCAAGTGTCCATGTCATAAGAGATAAGATAGGCAAGTGGGACCTCATCAAGCTAAAGAGCTTCTGTAAAGTAAAAAAAAACCATCAAGAGAGCAGGGAGACAACCCACAAAATGGGAAAAAAATATTTGCCAACTGTACATCTGACACAGGCCTAACATCTAGGGTCTACAAGGAACTCAAGTGCATCAAAAGGAAAAAAGCAAACAGCCCCATTAAAAAGTGGGTGAAAGACATGAATAGACACTTCTCAAAAGAAGATATACGGGCAGCCAACAGACACGTGAAAAAGTGCTCAACCTCACTCATCATCAGGAAAAATACAAATCAAAACCACAATGAGATACCACCTAACCCCTGTAAGAATGGCCATCATTAATAAAACAAACAACAACAGATGCTGGTGAGGATGTGGGGAAAAAGAAATGCTTCTACACTGCTGGTGGGAATGCAAACTAGTGCAACCTCTTTGGAAGACAGTGTGGTGATTTCTGAAAGAACTAGAAATTTACCTTCCATATGACCCAGCATCTCCCCTATTGGGAATATACACGGAGGAACTCAAATCATTCTACAAAAAAAAGACACCTGCACACGTATGTTTGTTGCAGCTCTATTCACAATAGCAAAAACATGGAACCAACCATGCTGCCCATCGAAGTTAGACTGGATAAGAAAAAAAGTGGTACATATACACAATTTAATGTTATGCAGCCATAAGATAGGACAAACATATGGACAAACATCCAGCTACCTGGATGGATTTAGAGTCGCTCATACTCAATGATCAATCACAGAAACAAAGAACATGGTACCATTTGTTCTCATTCATAAGCAGACCTTGAACAATTATACTATATGAAAGGGATTGGCAGTAGTGGGAAACTGTCAGGAGAGGCGGGGTGGGATTGGCAGTGGAGGGAAACTGCCGGGGGAGGGAGGGGCTGACCTCATTAACAATGGTATCTGCATATTCAACGTTTGTATACCTAATCCTGAATTGTACCCCACATCTTTATAATAATTTTTAAAATCACCAAAAGAAAAAATAATAATAGCTGAGGGAAATCACGAGTTTATCAGAGGAGTCACAGAAACCTGGTGAGCACAAAAGCTCAGAATGGCAACATACGGAATGGAAAAAAAACCCTGAACATGTACAATCTCATATATCTCAGAAGCAAGGCAGGGTCAAGCTTGAACAGTACTTGAATAGGAGAGAAAAAAAGAAAAACCCAGCCTCATTCACACCATCCCCCAACCAGAATCTTCTGGGAATCAGGGAGAACTTCTCTCCATGGTGAGGAAGTAAGCAAGAAGACCCCAGCAGCCCTAGCAACCTTGGACACCTGCATCACCATTGGGTTCCCCTGCAGTCCTCACAGGTCCAAAGCCCAGTTGAGGAGCTACCTGGAGGCTACATAGCTGTCCTCACCCCAGGAAAATAGCCAACACTGTGCCCCAGCCCCTGTGGATCATGCAGCTATTGTGCTACACGATCTTGGAGTTAGACTACAGCTGGTATGTGTCTTGTTCCAGATTTCAACACTCTTGAAACTGTAATGTGAATAGTAATGTCTCCCTTCATTCCTAAGATTAAGCTGCTATTGACTCACCTCAGCCCAGTGGTCTGACATCCCCAACCCAAGTTGCAAGCAGCTGTTACAATCTTGCTTATGGGGCCAAAAGAGGCGGGCCCACCCCTCCTTATCCTTTTCATACCCCTTGGGCCAGAGCTGAAGTAGTACCCTACCTCCTTGGAAAACGGTACCTTGGTTGCTCAGAGCAGTCACACCTAAGTTCCCAAACTGAAGTGGTGTCCTGCATCCCAGGTAAACAGTGCCTGAACCACCCAGAATGTTCAAAACCCTCCTGGCCTGAGCTAGAGAGGCAAATTGCCCTCTGAGTTATCGATGCCCTAGCTGAGTTGAACAGTTGTGTAATCCAGGGCTGAGATTATGCAGTACCCTGAAGCCTAAAGAGACAGAGAGTGGCTTAGAGGCATCATCCTACTCTGCAGGCCAAACAACTCTAGTACCTTGCTTCTTTGGATATCAACTAGCCCCCTAGAGTCTGAGCTGCTGAGATAACATTTTCCTTGGAGAATGCAGTCATGGCTGTGTTGATCTCTGCCCTGCTCTCCCCAGGGTTCAAATGACAGCTGCACTCTGACATTCTAGAGTACTTGCTTCCACTGCATCTAGTCTCACAGAATCTAGGATAATGCCAAGCACCATTATCCCAGGGTCTTGAGTCATTTCTACACAGTGCCTCATCTCATTCCTTGAGACTTGAGTTTCCACTGAGTTTTATTGTCTTGGGTTTCTGAACTGCAGCTGTACCCTGATTCCAGGGTCCAAAGCTCCAGAGAACCTCTTCTTACCCAGAGTTAGACCAGTGCTGTGTCCTGATCCCCGGAGGTAGAATCACAGCTACCACACAGCTCCTTGGTCCCAAGTTGAAAGAGGCTGTGTCAGAGTCACAGATGCTGGCTCTGTGGGCAACCTGTTTTCAACCTTGCCAGAGAGAGCAAGCCTGCACCCCAAGACACAGGTGCTGCAACAGCGACAGGTTCACAAGATCCTAAGGCTAGAACTCCACCCCTATAGCCTCTCTGAGCACCTGTACCTGGAACCCAGAGCTGCTGCATAGGCTTCTAGGTTATTCATATCTGACACCAAGAGGGATCCCCTTGGCTATGCCTCATCATTGTGTAGAAAATGAGAGTAGGAGGACCCCAAGAGCCCTTGACATGAGGACACTAGCAACCTATGCCACCACCACCACTGCCACAAACGTTTACAACCTAGCCCACTGAGGTACCAACAGTTATGTTGAATGTAACTGAAGAAGCTGAATGGAGATTATACCACTGAACCTATCCAGAAACAGTCACCATACCTTTCCCAAACAGCACATTAAAACCTAAATGCAGGGGAAAGTCTTTTGTTTTCCACTTAAGAAAACCATTCTAACGTGTTTGGAAGAAGCCATTGTTCCATCAGAATTGATATCCAAACATCAATTCAGGGTCACAAGAAGCACACACAAAAAGGTTTTTTTTTTCCAAAATTGTGGAGTAGAGTGTTTCAGCATACCTCACTTACCCGAACATTGCAAAACAGTGTAGAAAGATCAACTCAGTGAACTCTAATTCAAGAAAGGAAACATATTCATCAGGACAGTAAAGGAGTAAAAGATACCCCAGATCCGAGGGAAGAGAAGACAGTCAAACAGCTCCCAGAATGGCACTCAGCAGAGAAATGTGAGTGCAACTCCAGTATGTGAGATGGAACAGAAAACTGTCCTCTGAGACAGCTCTCAACCAGGAATCTGTTGAGTTGATGTAAGAGAAAAAAACTGGGCAAAGCTGTAGACACTCTCCCAAATCTGGGTTAGTGAGAAGGATACCATTTTTTTAAAAATCTGGGATCAAACAAAGCCAGTCATTGATCAGTGACTTAGCAACAATGACCACTGCAGGTGTTTTGGTTTTGATTCAGAAAGAGAAGCACTTGCTCTGGAGTGAGGAAGAGTGTTCTCACAGTCAGAGTGTGGGGATTTGGGAGCGTGTCCCAGAGTCTTGAACCCATATTGGGCTCATTTCAGCCATGAGTCCAGAGAGGCTGCAAAGTCACTGAAGCTGTGTTTCCTTCTGAGAAGTGCAACCAACAGACTGGGTCAGATTTGTGACCTGGAATAAATTTGTGTGTGTCACTGTTGGACACCTCAGCCTGACCCTCTGGACAATTGTAGTAGGTGCCTTAGCAACACTGAGGAACAACCAGAATAGCAGCCTAAATGACAGGAGCATAGCAGGTGAGCCTCATTCTCATATGCCTGAACTTGCAGGAGTGAGGTTAAATAACACAGAACAATAGGAAATCTGCTGACACCAGCACACACTACTGAAGAACAAGATGAGCTTCCTAAGATTCCAGCCACCCCAAGCTCACAGGACAGCCTACACACTCAGGACAATGCAAAAACCGCCAACACTCAGGAAAGCCTGGATATACAGCTATCTAAATTCAAGGAACTTACACAGACTTGTTGCCATAGTTAATCCAGATGAGAAAGAACCAGAGAATCAACACTGAAAGTATGAAAAACCAAAGTGTTACCTCTCCAGTGGAGCATGTTAAGTCTTCAAAAACAGATCCTAACTAAATTGGAACCCTTGAAATATCAGATAAATAATTCAAAATACTGATTATAAAGAAGCTCATTGAGATCCAAGAGAAAGCAGATAAACAACACAAAGAAATCAGTAGAATAATTCAGAATGTAAAAGAAGAGATTGATACCATTTTTAAAAAAAGAATATAAACAATTCATTGGAGGAGATGCAAAACACAGTTGAAAGCCTCAACAATAGGCTAGATCAAGTGGAAGAAATAGTCTCAGAGCTGGGAGATAAGTCCTTCAAATTAACCCAGTCAGACATAAATAAAGAAGAAGAATTAAAAAGGATGAACAAGCTTTTGATAAATATGGGATTATGCACGTAACCAAATCTACAAATAATAAATATTCTAGAGGGAGAAGAAGTTAAAGACAAAAGTACAGAAAATATATTTGAGGAAATAATTCAAGAAACTTCCCTGATCTTGAAAGAGATCTAGACATCCAGATATAAGAGCCTGAAAGAACTCCTGCAAAATACATCACAAAGAGAACTTCACCAAGGTATATAGTTGTCAAAATTTCCAAAGTCGATGTGAAAGAAAATATCCTAAGGGCAGCAAGAGAGAAGCTGTGAATCAAAAATAAAGAAAGGACATTAGATTAACAGTAGATTTCTCAGCAGAAACTCTACAAGCCAGAAGGAAATGGGGGCCAATTTTCAACCTCCTTTAAAAAATGCCAGCCAAGAATTTTATAGCCAACTAAACTGAGCTTCATAAATGAAGGAGAAATAAAGCCCTTCCCTGATAAACAAACATTAAGGGAATTTGTCACTGCTAAACTGGCTCTACAAGAGATACTCAAAGGAGTTCTAGACACACAAAAGAAACAACTTTACTTGGTATCATATATCAACTACACATTTGAAACCACAAGGCAGTTAGCTTACAACACTATTACAGGAAAAAAAAAACCTTGCATGTCAGTATTAACTCTGAAATGGTCTAAATGCCCCACTTAAAAGATACAGAGTGGCAAACTAGATCAAAAACAAAAAAACAAGACCTAACCATTCACTGCCTACAAGAGACCCACCTACTGGCAAAGACAGCCACAGACTCAAAACATATGGGTGAAAAAAGATATATCATGCAAATGGAAAACCCATACCTCTGGGATACAGCAAAAGCAATGCTAAGAGGAAAGTGCATAACATTAAATGCCTACATCAAAAAGACAGAAAAATATGAAATCAACAGCTTAACCTTGTACCTCAAGGAACTAGAAAAATAAAAACAATCAAAATTCAAACCTAACAGAAGAAATAATAAAGATCATCTCAGAACCAAATGAAATTGAGACCAAAAAAGATATAAAGAATCAATAAATCAAAAAGTTAGATCTTTGAAAGAATAAACAAGGTGGACAAACTACTAGTTAGACTAATCAAGAAAAAATAGAGAAAACAAATAAATACAATCAGAAGTGATACAGGTGAACATCACAATTAATATCACATAAATACAAAGGATCATCAGAGACTACTGTGATCATCTCTATGGCAACAAACTAGAAAACCTAAAGAAAATGGATAAATTCTTAGAACCTGCAACCTTAAATTGACCATAAAGAGCAAAGAAATGTAAGCATTAACTTTTAAAAAATCTTCCAACACCAAAAAGTCCAGAGTGACTCAGATGGATTCACTGCTGAATTGTATCAGAAGTGCAAGGAAGAGCTGATACCAATCTTACTGAAAATATTACAAAAAATTGAGGAGGAGTGACTAACCATTCTAGGAAAGCAGTATCACACTGACACCAAAATCAGGCAAGAAAACAGCAACAAGATATAAAACTACTATCCAATATCCCTGAAGAATATAGATGCAAAAATCCTTAGCAAAATACTAACAAATAGAATTCAAGAGCATATGAAAAAGATACTCTATCATGACCAAATGAGTTTTATTCCAGGGATACAGGGATTGTTCAATATCTGCAAATCAATAAATGTAATTCACCATATGAACAGAAGCAAAAACAAAAACCATTTGAACATCTCAGTAGATGCAGAAAAGTCATTCGATAAAATCCAACATACCCTCATGATAAAACCACTCAACAAACTAGGCACTGAGGGAGCATGTTTCAAAATAATAAGAGTCATATACGACAAACTCACAGCCAATATCCGTGAGACTTCTAGACCTGAAGAATGACTTCAGTAAAGTTGCAGGATACAAAATTAATATACAAAATTATTAGTGTTTCTCTACACCAATGATGCCTAAGCCAAGAACCAAATCAAGAGCTCAATCCCATGTACAGAAGCCAGAAAAAATAGGAATACACTTAACCAAGAAAATGAAAGATCTCTACAAGGAAAATTACAAAACACAGATGAAAGAAATTGTAGAGGAAATAAACAACTGGAATCACACCTCATGCTAATGAATTGAAGGAATCAATATTGTTAAAATGACCATACTACCCAAAGCAATCTACAGACTCAACACAACCCCTATCAAAATGCCAGCATTAGTTTTCACAGAACTAGAAAAAATAATACTAAAGTTCATATGGAACCCAAAAAAGCCTGAATAGCCAAAGTAATCCTAAATAAAAAGGACAAATGTGGAGGCATTACATTGTCTGCCTTAAAATTATACTAAGAGGGTATAACACTAAAAGAGCATAGTACTGGTACAAGAATAAACAGATAGGTTGAGGAAAGAGAATAGAAAACCCTTAAATAAAGCAACACACTTACAACCAACTGATCTTCAACAAAGCCAACAAAAATAAAAAATGGGGAAAGGACATACTATGCAATAAACGGTACTGGAAAAATTTGGCAGCCATATGCAAGAAAATAAAATGAGATTCCTACTTCTCACCATATTAGTAAAAATCAACTCAAGATGGATTAGAGACTTTAAATGTAAAACCTGAAAATATAAAAATCCTAGAAGACAACCTGGGAAAATGTCTTCTGGACATCATTCTAAGCAAAGAATTTATGATGAAGTCCCCAAACCAATTGCAACAAAAACAAAAATAGACAAATAGCATTTATGTTTCGAAACTAAAAATTTGTGTACTTTTAAAAAAAATTTTATTTTAAAGATGTGGGGCACAATTCTGGGTTAGATATACAATGTTCATTATGCAGGTACCCTGAGTGGAAAGATAGAGAATGGACACTGGGAGTGTAAGGGAAGATGAAGGGAAGTGGGTACAAGGATACAAACATTTTAGATAACAAAATTTCACATGCATTCCATAAGTTAGTACACATTTAAAAAGCAAAAAGGAAGGTGCTTGTGATCTTATCAATAAAAACAATGCTTCTATGTTAATAAAATGGAAATTGTTACTCCAATTTAAAACCTCTTACTACATAAATACAAGTCTTTCATCAGACAAGTGCTGCCTCCTCCATGGATTTATTTACTAGCTTAAATCTTAGCTCCTTCAAATCTTTGCTCAGAAGAATTTCTCGAATTTTGGCTATTATTCCCTTTATTGTTTTTGTGTTTACTCCACTGGTATATTGTATTCTATCAAGGGTACTAAATGTTTTCTAGCAGCTCCTCCCATGACAAATGATTGCCATTAGGATCAACTAACTAAGGAAACCAGAACTAACTATGGAATTGTTGACTATGTGACTCTGACCTCCAACATGCCTATTAATGATGCCAACAGCATCTACCTGACTTTTCTTCCTAAGGACTACATCAACAATGGTGAAGGAGAGTAGCACTACACCAGTTGGTCACACTCTCAGCTTGCTGCAAACATAACTGAAAAAGCGAAATGGTTAAAGCCAAAATTAAAATGGAGAAAGAGCCTACAAAATTCCTGAACAAACAAAAACCAACTAGGAATCAAAAATAACCTTAAACTTGCTTAAACTGCAAATAAGTGAAACTTAGCTTGGGTCATTTTTGGTAAATGCTTATGTTAAACAGAAACAAAACCGAATCTCAGCCAATCATAAGCAGCCAATTAACAAATGATTATGTGACTGGGGACGTTCCAACAACTGAAACCAAAAAAGACAATTTTGTAACTGCAAACAATCAAATAATTATTTTATTTCTGCATTCACCCTATACCAGCCTCTGATTTTTATTATTGTCGTTATTAAAACACTCTTTTGGTTTGATGCTTCCCAATACATGAACTGCTTCTTCATCAAAGAAGGAATTAAAATTTTACTGTGCCTTAGTCTACCATTTTAAACAAATTTCTACCTAATCTTTCTGTGTAAATGTTTCCTATCTTTTACAAAAGACATGCTCATTGATACTAGATATACCCAGGAAAAAATAGTTTTGATCCTGTATTTTAACTACTTGTCTGTCTCCCCCAGTAGTGTCTGACAGAGAACCCTTCCTTGAGCACCACTGGATTCTAAGTTTCTGGAGTACATAAAGTACTTAATAAATCTTTTTTACCCATTGGCAGTGGCATATCTCCCTCCTTGAAGATTGGGTAAAATATGGCTCAAGCTGCATTTTCACAGCAGAGGAGAGTCTAAAATTCTTCTTACTCTTGCTGAGACTTTTCTGCAGTCACTTCTTCATGTTTCCCTCTACTTCCTCATCCATGTTCCACCACTCTGTCTTACCCTGTTGCGTGTACTTGAAGTTTATTCATTTGAAGTTCTGTTTTCTGCCTGGTTTCTACCATTGCAACATAAGTTCATCATTTTATGGAGACATCAGAGCAAGAACCAAAGTCCCATATGGATGTCCTAATCCTACCAGAATAGATAAGAACTACTTCATATCATCGGTCACCTGACAACCTAAGAGTGACACTTTTAGAAGATAACACCAGCAGAGTAAGACTCAGGTAGAACTGTCATAATGAAAAGTGTATTTGTGCCTATAGAGTGGAATGAGAAAGCAAAAGTTAGATTATATCTGGTCACTACAGGTCAAACGGGAGGGAGAACAGTCTGTTTCCTGTTTTTGAAAAGTCATTGTATATAGAAGGAAATGGCCCATTGTGGATCAGGCTTCCCCTAACATCCTGAAACTGACCAGTCACTCTGCTATTTTTGAGTAGGAGATAATTGATTAAAACATTCCCATAGTTGCTTTCTTCTGGTTGTGGAGGGATACGCAGTTTGGCTTTCCACGTCAAAGGTAGAGAGTGACCTCTGTATAGGAATTCTTGTTTCTGCCTATGGGACCTATCCCTGTGACTCAAAGTCTCCAGGAAAGTTGCTAATGCCTACAAAATGCTGAACTTATGTTGTAATGGTGGAAACCAGGCAGAAACGAACTCCAAATGAACAAACTTCGAGTACGTGAAATGGGGTAAGGCAGAGTGGTGGAACATAGATGAAGAAATAGAGGGAAGCCCATGCAAGTGCGCTTAGAAAAGTCCCAGCAAGAGTGAGAAGGATTTTGACTTTTTTTATGACTGGCTCTGCCACAAACAATTCTGTGATTTTAAGTCATAAAATATTTTTTACTTTTATTTTAAAGTTGTGGGATATGATTCAGGGCTAGGTATGCAAATATTCATTACATAGGTAAAGTTTGGGCCTCACTTTGGTCCCCACTTCACCTAGTTTGGAATCAGGTACCCTTACTGATGTGATGGGCTCCCTTCCCTCCCCTGGCAGTTTCCCACTACTGCCAGTCCCTTTCTCAGATTTTGGACTTTTGTATGCTAGAGAAATGCAGCTTGACCAAGCTTCAGTCAGTCTCCAAAGAAGAGGGTGATATGCAGCTGCCAAATGGATGAATTATATTTAGTGAGTGCTTCGTGTACTCCAGGAACTTGGAATTCAATGGTGAACAAGGAAGAGTTCTCTGGCATCCACTGCTGGGAGAGACAGACAAACAGTAGTTAAAATACAAGATCAAAACTACTTTGTTCTAAGTATACCTAGCATGAATGAGTATAAGTGTCTTGGATGGCATAGGGGACATGTCAACAAAAGGGTCAGATACATGGTGAAGTCTTTCTTATGAATTCCTCAGCTGTGTGGTATCGTCTGTTCTAATTATGACAGCAATGGTTCTTCTCCATTCTGAGTCACATGGGAGCCTGAAACGATATTTCTCATTAACTTCTATCCTGTGTGGTCCAAGTGAGAGTCAGCTAAGGAGAGGCACTCATGCAAGGTTTGGGAGGTGGACAAGAAAGAAAGAGGACCATATTCTGGCAGCAAGAGTAGAGAAACAATGGGCAGAACCTAGATGCATGTCAGCAGATGAATGCCAGAAGACCTCCAAACTCTTGTCGCCAGCAAGCTTCCCAGATATCTGCATTCCTAGCCACCTTCTAATTTTCTGAATTGGAAAAAGGTCTCTCTTTTAATTCCCAGAATTGTTTCCATTTTCTTAATCAAATCCTTTGGGTGTTTTTTTGGGTTTTTTGGAAAGATTTGTTGAGAGGACAGAAAAGCTCACACAGTGGGAAGGGGCCCAGGGGGATTGCCAGGTCTCATAAATTTGAAAAAACTTTAAGACCAAATAGTCTGTAAGTACAAAAACCTCTTAAACATTCACAATGTAATGTCATTGAAACCATGCCTGCAACACACCACCCCTGCTGAGCCCTGACAGCAAGGTAGCTCTGAAGGGATCCATGCAGGTGAATCTCTGCTGGTGCTATTATGTCCCATCCTCTCAGTTGCTAGGGACAGTAGTGACCAGCTGAGTCGATCATGAAACTTAAAGTGTTTCATTCAGAATGGTGCCTAATGGAGAATCTTTCATGTTCGTAAACATTGCAATATTTAGTCTTTTCCCCATTTCTCCAATAAAACTTCCCATAACTGAAATAATAATTTACCATCTCTCCAAATAAAAATGTGGACAAACTTATAAAGAGATAAATTTATAGATCTCCACCCTTATGTTAGGAGAGAAGTTCTAAAATCAAAGATCTGAGCTTTACATCTTAAAAAGAAAAAGGCCGGGCTCAGTGGCTCAGCCTGTAATCCCAGCACTTTGGGAGGCCAAGGCGAGAGGATTGCCTGAGCCCGGGGGTTGGAGACCACCCTGAGTAACTTGGTGAGACCTAGTCTCTACAATAAATCACACACACAAAATAACTAGGCATGGTGGTGTGCATCTAGTTCCAGCTACTTGGAAGGCTGAGGTGGAAGAATCGCCTAAGCCCAGCAAGTGGAGGCAGCATTGGCCATGAGCATGCCACTGCACTCCAGCCTGGGTGACAAGAGTGAGACTCCAACTCAAAAAAAGAATTTATCTCTCAAAAATGTGAAAAGTGTGAACAGAAAGCTTTCTGTTACAAAAAGATGTTCTCTAATATATAGAAAAGGAATTATGATTTAGAAAATTATGATTTTTCAATTTCCAATATTATAATTGATTCATCTAAAAATCACCATTGAATGCTAAAAATCATTAAGTGGCAGGCTGTTGGGGAATAAGATATCCACAAAATCTTAATATGTCATTTCATGGATTTTTACTAATTTAAAAATGAAAAAAATAAAATCACCTTTCTAATGGAGAGATCTAGTGAACATGACTTAAGTAAATGATCAAACTCAGCATTGCCAATATTTGAACAAAATATGAACTTCCTGATACAAGACCATAACAGCTCATACCACCACCTATGAAATATTATTGCTAAAAATGTTTAAGTTAACCTAATCATGAGAAAACAATCAGATAAATCCAGATTGTGAGACTTTCTTTAAGACATTTGTCCTAGATTCTTAAAAATGAAACATAAAACAATACCACATAAGAGGAAAAAAATACAAGTTAAGTGATGAGGCTTAGGGAAAAATATATTAAATTAGGAGAACTAAAATAAATATAACAGCAAACACAAAACATTAACCTTGCTTTCTTGATTTAAGAAAAATAGATTAAAAGGACATTTTGGAAAAACTGGGAAATTTGAATTCAAGCAGTAATGTCAATGTTAAATGTATTCGTTATGCCAAAAGAGGGGTAAGAGTAGGACTGTGAGAATAAAGGAGATTACCTTTATTAGGAAATAGATGCTGAAGTATTTGGGGATGTTGTTTGCAGATTATTGTCAAATGGTTTGGCAGAAAATGTGTGTGTGTGTGTATGTGTGCACATGCATATATGTTCATGAATATCCATATATGTGTATATGTCTATGGGGGAAGCATAAATGTAGCAAAATGCCAGCAATTGGTAATGTCTACATGAGGAGTAGACAGATGTTCACTGTGCTCTCCATTCAGCTTCTCCTGAACTTTGTAATTCTTCAAAATAAGCAGGGTGGGGCAGGCGGGAGGGGATTGTACCTGTGCATACCAGGTGAAGCTGAGTGTTGGAAGCAGCAGGCAGGGTCCTAGTAGCCTTACATATCTCCTCTAAAACATGCTTTTCCTTTGACGATGGATGTGCTGCATTGCTTTTGTGGGGCTTGGCGAGGGGGCATCCATTTACGATTTTCTTTCTTATGTTCTCCTGGTACCTTTTAGCTGGCTCAGAGTCTGGGCCTTAAATCCCCAGCCGTCAGAGCAGGGCTTTGGCAGAGAGTGGGAAGCTGGTGGCGTAGCAGCTTCTTACACTGATCTCGAAGGCATGTGCCTGGACCATCACCTCGGTCCATCCCTGCTTCTCCATCTTCTGGACACCACTCATCCCTGTTTCCCAGGAATCCATGTTTTATCTGAGCTTCCTCACTGAGTGGGTGGGGAGGGGTGTCATAACCATCACCTATTAGAGGTAGAGGCTTCTCGAAATAACACCACCATGCAGGGTGAATGGCAGATGCCATCTGGACCCTCTCATCTCAGTGTCTGTTGGGAGCCAGCCACGGAGGCCCACTGAGTGTTAGGGATCAGGAAGGGCCGTTGACCCCGAGACCACTAGGATGTGTTCGGGAGCTATTGACCCCATTTCCTCCCCCTTTCTACTCAGCACTAACCAGATTAAGCTCCTGTGAGTTCAAAACATAAAAACTCTGAGACCGGGATGAACACAGGCTAACTTTAGAAGCTCATTGCTTCCATTCTTCCACAAACTGCAGTTTTGGCTTTCACACGACTTATAATTCAAACTCGGGTCACATCTAAGAGCCTTAGTATTGGTCACAGGGTTCTGGGTCATGATCTTAGGATTTATTGAAGGTGTAAACTGTAGAATATAGCTTTAGAAGACAGCCATTTTGTTGAAAGAATGCGACTGGGTTACTTGCAGGTAGCCCACTGTGAACTTTGGACTGGGGCACATTCCAAACATTCTGGGATGGGCCACTTTCATTTGTAAAGTAAATACTTAAGCTTCTATAGAATTGTTTAACTTGGCATAAATCAATCAGTTTAGGATGAAAAAGGTTTATAGAATATATCAGTCATGGATTAGGTTATCCTTTGTTATGGGATTTTAAGATTATCATATGAAAAGGGTTTAAAGGCAATCATTGATTAAGTTTTCATGGATTAAAGTTTCTAGTGGGTGGGGGACGCCCCTCCCACATCTGACTTTGTGTATAAAAGACCCGTTGTATTTCCCAATAACACACATCGCTTCTGCACTAGACTGGAGTCCAGTCTCTTTCTTTCTCTCTCTCTCTCTCTCTCTTTCTCTCTTTCTTCCTCCCCCCAATCGCCGACACCGTCTCCACCTTTGGGGTACCCTGAACCCGGCTGGAGCTGGTCTCCGGCAAGTGTCCAGGCCTCTAGGGACACCCAGCCCCAGGTGAGAAGCTTCTCTATGTATAAGGAGTCTGACAAGAGGGTCCTGGTACTGTGGGTATGTTACAGGTGATGTGACAAAGCTGGACTTATTTCTAGTGAAAGTTCATCTTACTTTTGTACACATGTCTGCCAGGCTTTTTGGTCTTTGATGCTTTGAAGCAAAACTGAGAAATCTTGTCATTCCAGCCTCCTGGCCCCTGCCTGATTCTTCTACCTAGTACCTGATGCTCCCTTTGTATGCATGAGAATTTTTGAAGGGAGAGAAGGAGCTAGCAGTTGAGTTGTCTGTGTTCTCAAAATTTTGACAATATTCCATAACAGGTCTATTTTATGGACCAACTTGTATACACCTGTATATATATGGGTTTGTGTGCATATATAGGTATGGATAGAGAGTGGGAAGTTGGTGGCATAGCTGCTTTTTTTCCCTTTCTTTTCTTTTCTTTTGAGTAGGAGTCTCACTCTGTTGCCCAGGCTGGAGTGCAGTGGCACATGGGCTCATGACCACCCCAGCATTGACCTGCTGGGCTCTGGCAATCCTTCCACCTCAGCCTTCCAAGTAGCCAGAACTACAGGCACACGCTACTGCACCCGGCTAATTTTTTATTTTTATTGTAGAGATGAGGTCTCGCCAAGTTTCCTGGGCTGGTCTCAAACCCACGGGCTCAGGCACTCCTCTTGCCTCAGTCTCCCAAAGTGCTAGGATTACAAGCTGAACCACCAAGCCCAGCCCATAGCTGCTTCTTATGCTGATCTTGCGGGTACGTGCCTGGACCATTGCCTTGGTGCATCCCTGCTTCTCCATCTTCTGTACACAACTCACCTGTGTTTCCCAGGAATCTCCCGTGTGCGGGAATGTATAGACATGTGTGCATGCATGTCTGTGATGTGTGACACAAAAGTTTCATCAAACAACCCTTACACTTACACTTTGATACTTACTAATATGCTCCATTCTTTAAAGAGAAATTGCTGATTAAGGCCTCCTAAATTGATTTCACAGCCTATGGTTTGAAAATGCTAGTTTAAGCAACATAGATGGCATAAAAAACTAATTAGTTATAGAACAGGGATTTGAAACCAATCCTATCTGATGTGTGTGTATTATTATATGAGTGTATTTACATGCATTTGTATGTTTACATGTGTGCTCTGCACATGTGTGTGAATGTATTTAAATTTATATTTGCAACAACTACAGGTCAGCTGTGGGTCTACTGCCCTTGTCACTTGTTTCCTCTCTTGGGCCAGGCCCTTCAGACACTGTGGAGTGACATTTGTCATTGGTACCTGAGCTTCTGCATTATTTCTCCAGACTGGTAATAAGATTAGACTGAGAGGTTCTGTGCTGTAGGCAGATCTGAAGGACAGCTTGCACCCAGTGAAATGACACACAAACCAGATTTTCATGCCCTCTTGAGAGGGGCTTTTTTTCCTTTGGAAGCCCATTTTTTCCTCACACTGCTCTTCACTGAAGCAGTGGCAGAGCATTCGTGTTTGAAGTGAGCTGCTCATGCAGGCTGGCTCACAAGTGACTCCCTCTGCTTAGCATCATCTGCATGAGGTAGAGGGTGGGCGGTCAGCGGCAAACGCACCTGCTGTGGGACTAAGGCCGGGGCTGCTGTGGAGCATCTTTGGACACACCATAGGATGCTCCTGTGTTTCAAGCTTCTCCCTTGAAATGAGACTCACTGAATGATGGTGGGATGATTCAAGAGTATTGTCGTCAAGGGGTCAGTTGAACTTTAATTAACTGTCAAGACAACCTGGCAAATACACTTGTTCCAGTAAGAATTTTTATTCTTCCAAGTTCAAGGATTTGTCCTGTATCACTTTCTAATCAATGGGTTTATAATAATAACAATGACAATAGCTAACAAATGCTTACTATGAGCTCAGCTCAGTGCTAAGTGCTCTTTATGTATTTTTCTCATTTATTCATTAGAGAGTAGACTCAATAACTACCTGCTTTCATCACATTCTTTTTTCCTTTTTCATGTGTGGTTGGTGACATATATTTTATTTTCAATTTAATTTAATTTAATTTTAAAGTTGCGGGGTACAAGTCAGGATTGCGTACATCAATGGTTTGGGTCCAGGTGAAGTTTTGAGCCTCCCATTGGATCTCACTTCACCTGGATTAGGATCAGGCATCCTTACTGATGTTACATGCCTCCCCCCTTCCTCCTTCCCCTGGCAGTGTCCCACTACTGCCAATCCCTTTTTTGTAGTACTGTGATAGGTGTTTAGGGTCCACTTATGAGTGATTCTCAGCTCTTTGTTTCTGTAGTTATCACTGAGTGTGATAGACTTCGAATCCATCCAAGTTGCTGTGAAATCCATAATTTTGTCCTTCTTTATGACTGTATAATATTCCATCATGTATATATACCACATTTTAAAAAATGTAGTCCTCTTTCAATGGGCAGCACAGTTAATTCCATGTTTTTGCTATTGTGAATAGTACTGCAATAAACATGTGCGTGCAGGTATCTTTTATGTAGAATGATTTGAGTTCCTTTAGGCATATTCCCAGAAGGGGGATTGCTGGATTATATGGAAAGTCAATTTCTAGTTCTTTTAGAAATCATCACAGTGTTTTTCCACAGAGGCTGTACTAGTTTACTCTCCCACCAACAGTATAGAAGCATTTCCTTTTCTCTGCATCCTTGCCAGCATCTGTTGTTGTTTGTTTTATTAATGATGGCCATTCTTATTGGAGTTAGGTAGTATCTCAATGTGGTTTTGATTTGCATTTCTCTGATGATTAGTGAGACTCAGCATTTTTTCATGTGTCTGTTGGTTGCTCATATATCTTCTTTTCAGAAGTGTCTATATATGTCTTTTGCCAGTTTTTTTAACAGGGCTGTTTGATTTTTTTCCCTTTTGGCATGTTTTAGGACCTTATAGATCCTGGCTGTTAGGCCTTTATCAGATATATAGTTAGCAAATATTTTTTCCCATTCCATGGACTGTCTCCCTACTCTCTTGATGGTTTCTTTTGTTTTGCAGAAGCTTTTCAGCTTGATGAGTTGTCAGTTGTCAATCTTATCTCATATGGCATGGACATCTGGGATTTTGATCAGGAATTAGTTGTCTATTCCAATTTTCATAAGGGTGTCTCCTGTGTTTTCTGAGGTTCTTAAAGATTGAGGTTTTATATTTAGTCTGATCCATTTGGAGTTATTTTGTGTATGGTGATAGGTAGGGGTTCTGTTTTAATCTTCTGTATGTGGTCAGTCAGTTTTCCTAGCACCATTTACTGAATAGGTTCTCCTTTCCCCAGAGATTGTTGGTGGAGGCTATATATTTTAGTATTCCTCTTTAAAATCTCAAACCTGCCAAACCATATAGGAGGGAAAATTACTAGCTCATCAGATTCAGTATATCAAAATGAACTTGGTGACAAAGTAGAATATAAGTCACACACTACAGCTGTTATTAACGTGTGACTTTTGTGGCAAGGCCCAGGGTGAACAATCAGAAAACTGTTAATACATTCTCAGGCTAAAGTTGAAAAGGTAAATGAGCAGATACTTGGAATTCCTATATTATTTACTCTAACTGTTCCCTTGCTGTCTGAACTAACAACTTACAGACTCATGAAATATCTTAATTTCCTGTCTTTCACGTTGTACCTCAAATTTCTTTCAGACCCTCTAATTAATGAAAGCACTTGCATTTTAGTTTGCATCTATTTTTAAAACATCATTTAATGTGAGACTATTTTGTGTGCATCACTTTATAGGTTATGTTGATTATTCCTAAGTGTAAAACATAATGACTTCTAGTCAATTTTAATATAAGGAAGTAATATGCACTGTCGATATTTATAATACAGTGAAGCTTTTTTTGCTCTGACTGATTTATGATTCAATAGTTTTAAAAATATGTTAATGAATTCTTTCAAATAGTACCCATCTCACACAGCCATAAAGAAGAACAAAATCATGAATTTCACAGCAACCTGGATGGAATTAGAGTCTATAATACTGAGTGACCTCTCACAGAAACAATTGATCTGAGTATCACATGTTCTCACTCATATAATGGACCTTGAATATCCAATGTAATCCTATAAGAAAATGACTGACAGTAGTGGGAAACTATGGGCGCGGGGAGGGAGATGGGATTAGCGGTAGCAAATATCTGTCTGGGGACGGGGAAACACCTCTTATCAACAAAGTGCCTGAATGAAATGTATTTGTATACCTAACCCTTAACTGTACCCCACAATATCATAATTTAAAAATCGATATAAAAAATAAGTAAACAATACCCATCTCTTAGATCCACAAAATGATTCTTAAAATTCCTTGGCAAGAACCTGGGTGCCTCCAACATGACTGGGTGATGGGCTGCCCTAGTCATTCTTGATCAGCAGACACTGAGCAGCTATTTTACATCAGACACCCGAGACTTAGTACACTTGTCTCATTCAGTCTTCACACATGCTCCCTGGAGTATGCATCATTGTCCTTATTTGAGAATCAAGGCCAGAGAGCTGACTAAGAGTATTGGTCTGCAATGAGGGGCTCAAGTTCAGGTGTTTGTGAAGCAAGACCTGTGCCCTCCATTGATGAAAAGGGTAGCATCTTTTGCCCTCCAAGAAGACCATCGTTTATTTCCAGAAATGAGGCATAAAGACCTGAAACAGTAGAGGACAGTTCAAGGCATTGTCACATCAAATGGCACATTAAATGCCTCTTGGGGAAGGAGGCCACTGGGATCCAGACATTCAGAAAAGACATGTGGGAGGAGATTGAACTTGGGCAGATAACTGAATATTGGAGGGATTTGGGAGGGTGTGGGCAGGAAAAGGCATCCTCTGCAGTGGAACACTGAGATACAGAGAAAGAAGAGGTGGGGGCAGAGATCAGTGTCTTGATGAAGCACAAAGACCAGGTCACAGGCCAGTAGGAACAAGATGTAGAAATCTTCTGCCTTCTGCTATGTTGGCTCACCTCTAAATTACTTATGCTTGCCTTCTCTATGGGAACACTTGCCCCTTGACCCTAGTGGTTCTAGATCTCTCTGGGCATTGTGGTAATCATGGCATCCCTTCATTCTTCATACTTTGCATGGAGGAGCATAGAAGTTGTGTACACCTTCCATGCCAACGAAGGGAAAGGGAAAAGTAACTTTTCTAAAGCAAAGGAGATTTTAGGTCTCCGCTGAGTTGCTCTGCATAATATGTAAGAGGTAGGTTAACTCAGAATAAGAGATGCAAGAAGGCCAGGTGCAGTGGCTCACGCCTATAATCCCAGAATTTTGGGAGGTCGAGGTAAGAGGATTTCCTGAGTCCAGGGTTCACGACCAGCCTGGGCAACTTGGTAAGACCTCATCTCTACAATTAACTTTTAAAAAGTTAGTCAGGCATGGTGGCATGTGCCTGTAGTTCCAGCTAGTTGGAAGGCTGAGGCGAAAGTATTGCCAGAACCCAGCAGGTTGACCCCGGGGTGGCGGTGAGTGTGCCACTGCACTCCAGCCTGGGTAACAGAGTGACACTCTAACTCAGAAAAAAGAAAAGAAAGAAAGAAAGTAGATCAGTGATACTATTTCAGTTCACTACCTTACTTATCTAATTGGGAATCACTAGAGGCATTGCCAGGAATAAAGCAAGCATGCCCACCATCTCCACTACTAGTCAATATTATAACAGAGGTATTGGCCAATGCAATCAAACAAGATAAATCAATTAGATGCCTAAGAATAAGTAAAGAAGAAGTGATAAGCTGTGGAGCATTAGATGATGAAGTACTCCTCAGCAGTAAAAGGTAACAGGCTATTGATACACACAACTCAGATGATTTTCAAAATATGAGATGAATGAACACAATCTCAAAAGAGACTCCCTTTTACTCATCTCTAGATTCTCAATGTCTGGTTTAAAACCAACCAGGAAATACAAGTAATCTAGGAGTGCTAATGAGTGCTTGAATAGGTATAAACTCCCAGAACTCTTGAGAGAAGGGAATTTGCCTCATTTTCCTCTCATATTACTCACAGGGCATAGTATTTGCCAAGGATCTTCTGTCTGCCCTCTCCTCTGGGAGGCAAATAGGCAACACTATCCTCAGAATTTTGCACATGGGCTTATCATGTGCTCAGTGCTTCTCAAGGGCAGAACCTTTGTTTCATCTACCACATTAACCTGAATGCAAGGGCAATAATAATTGAGTGTGCATTATAAGAAAATAACCACCGCAGTTAAAGACTTTTTTTCATATTAAACTTGAATTCACTCTCACTTGAGTGACGTGTGGCATTTTGCTTAAATGTTTGCTTCCAGAGGGTTGTAATAAGATAGGATGTGAAATTCATGTCTTAGAATTTTGGTTAAAACTCCAATGAGGAAACAAATAGACACAAAGTACACCAACATTCTGAAGCATGAGACAGAAGATGTCTTAATCTGAGTGATTATTTATAAAGGAATCATGCACTTCTTTGTATAGTGCTTTTCTTATCCTCAACGCTTTGCTACTTCTTGCTAAATGTACAGTTTAAACTCACTGTGCTTTGGGGAACTAAGGAAGAGCTGTGTATCCAATTTTAGACAAAATGGTTTAGGGCATTGGAGAATCCAGTTTCAAAATGGCAGAAAATGGAAAGTTGGCATAAGTCACATGTGACCACAAGAATCTGTTGGTAAAACATGAAAACAGGCTTCTGGGATTTCTAGAAATTACTAGGTGAGGAGAACCGATTTAAAAAAGTAAGCCGGGCTTGGTGCTCAGCCTGTAATCCCGCGCTTTGAGAGGCTGAGGTGAGTGGATTGCCTGAGCCCGCGGGTTGGAGACTTGCCTGGACAACTTGGCGAGACTTCACCTCTACAATACATTTAAAAAAAAATTAGCTGGGCGTGGTAGCATGCGCCTGTAGTTCCGGCTACTTGGAAGGCTGAGGCGGAAGGATCACCAGAGCCCAGCAGGTTGAGGCTGCAGTGGCTGGGAGTGGCCACTGCACTCCAGTCTGGGTGACAGAGTGAGACTCCAACTCAAAAAAAAAAAAAAAAAAAGAAGAAGAAGAAGAAGCTATTTAAAAAAAGTAGAAAAGGGATAGGAACTTCAACTATTGTCATCTTTATATTAAAGGGAATTTTGCATTAACAAAACTGCCCAGATCTCAGAAGCCTTAATTACACATAATTTCTACCAGCCTATCATGAAGAGCCAAGGAGGTTGGTTCTTTGGCTAGTAGATGGGTTAAGAATGTGGCTCAGCCTTCTAGGGAAAAGGGTAAGGGAGGATGTCATGAGGGTAGAACAAGTCTAGCTCCAAAATCATCTTGAACCTTTACCAAAAGTGAAATTCATAACCATATAATTTGCACTGGTATTTTCCAAAACAAAACAGAATCCAATTCTGCACAAACATGAGAGAACTGAAAAGTTTTATTATAACATCAGCAAGCAGACAATTCAGCAGGTGAGGGCAGAAGTGTGTGAATGACCTACCAAGCAATAAGTACACAAGGCATGGAGTGTGGAAGATGGGGTTGCAACCACCCCTTTGTTTATCAAGAAAAGCAGAGAAATGGTTTGTCATTAAATTGAGGTTGGTCGAAAAGTTTCTACAATACACCCAAATGTACTAACCATTGCTCTCTTATCTGTTGAATTGCTGTTTTTCACTCTTTCTGGCATATGGAGATTATTATTTAGTTGAATTTTGAGAGATCTGTTTTCCAGACAAGACCTTGTTGTTCAGTGAGCAGATGATAAGGAAAATGAAACGAAATAAATTGACATTCATTAGAAATAATTCTACAATCATCTCTATAAGATTACTTAATGCAAACAAAAAATTGATCTTTCTTATAAACCATATGGATAAGATGATCACAGTGGTCCTAAAGGCAAAAATAAGTGAGTAGAGAAGGAGATTATCTGCCAGTCTATAAAGAATCTACAAGAGAAACATTTACTAGGGAAAACAACTTATAGCTTGGAGTCATCTTCTTTGGTCTCCTGCATTCCTCTTCTCTGTGTGTCTAAGGAATAATTCACAAGGTAGCAAACATCGATACTTTCTACTTTGGAGTCTCACAAATTTAGAATTTGTCGCTACTCTCCTGTTAAGTCAATCAAACATCTACCAGTTGCCTGTGTTGAACTTCCCTACACTCCTTAGTTCTAAGAGCCTGAGAGACAGAAACTAGAGCACTCTGACTTTGTAAGTAAGAAGAATGGGGCTAGAGAATATGCAGAAAATATAGACAATTTCTCATTAAGTTTAATCTTCCGCAAATACACGTGAGATAACAAGGGAAGCAATCTCTAGTGCTTTCATGATTAACTCAATTATCCAATTCTGACTCTCAACTTCCATTCTGGCATCTTGCTGCCTTCTAGAACAGAGAGCCTCCTTTTCTAATAATTCCCTCTCCATTTGCGCCTTTCTCTTTTCCTGCTCGAGTTTATCTTCTAGTGTTCTGATTTTCTCTTCATACTCCTCTCTTATCTGCTTTTTCTCTCTCTCCAGCTCTGCTTTGTAATATTCTTGCTTCAGTTGGGTTTGTTTCTGGATCTCCTCCTCAGCCCTTTGGTACATTTTATTAGTATAGCATCTTCCCTCATTCTCCCTCACCAGACGCTGAACCAGAGTCAGCAGCTCTGCTCTCTGGGCCTCCTGCTCAACTCCTGTTGCCCTGTTGTTGAATGCACAGCAGCGACCACCAAACTTGCCTATCAACTCTTGACGGTCTTCTGGAACTTCTCTTAAGTAATCATGGAAACTGGTGTCCTCCAAGTCATCTTTCCGGGTGAATAAGAGAACCATGAACCTCCTAGCCCTGTCTCCAAACATTTTCAGAATCTTCTCTGTGGCCTTTTGGTCTTCCTCAGTGTAACGGCCCAGTGGGACCACCAGGAGTATAACGTGAGGCCCCGGGGAGGTCAGGAGAATACAGCGTACAATCTCCTTGCACGTATCGGCATCCGGTACGTCAGTGTCGAAAATTCCCGGTGTGTCAACCACAACAAGATCTGTTTCCTTCCACCTGCTCCACCCTCTTTTGCAGATCTTGGTAATAGATTTTGATGCAATGCCAGAATTAAACATTTTCTCTCCAAGGATGCTATTCCCTGTTGCGCTTTTTCCTGCTCCAGTTTTACCCACTAAGATAATTCTCAGTTCGGAATTTCTGGGGTCTTGACTTCCTGGCCCTTGGACATAAAAACAAACAAACCATTATTAGAATCTACCTCCAACAGTTTTCCCTGTATAGTCCCCATCCCCCAGTGCTCTTTTGTGGGTCTGACTGTGAACCCAACCCTGCATTACCATTGCACTCACAGGAAACTTATAAAAAGTCCACTAGACCTGGTACTCATCTTGCAATACTCGGGCAATGGGCCTTTCCTTTAATCTCCTACCTTCAGCCTCTCGTTTCAAGATTCCCTTGAGCTTCTAGTTGATCTCATGTAGTCCACAGGGGAGAAAATAAAATGGTTTCATAAGAAAACTATGAGATGCTGCTGATAGCTTTTCCACTGATAGCCGTGTAAGACATGACATAAGACTTGACATTGGGGCATGTGAAGTGGAGATTTATTTTCTCCATTTATATCCAAAATGAAGTATTTCTTGTTCCTGTTAAGAAGCCAGGGAGGTGGGTTATACAACCTATCATTATCCTTAAGACAGAGCTTCCCATGTTTGATAACCAGAATCCTGGGGCAAAATAAGTATATTTACAAAATTTATATGACTAAGAACGCTGGGTAAAACAAAGCTAAGATTATCTAAGGAAAAATGTGTGTTTGTGTTCACATTTTTATTTAGTTAGCATCAGAGTATATGACTCCATCCCAAGGTTAGCCATAGGGAGGGGAGTAGAAATATCATGGGAGGTGAAAATGAAAGGCCCCAAAAGTCAGTTCCAACACAGTAACAGTTTTTGCCAATGTTGATAGGGTACGGATGACAATCCATGGGGAGATTTACAAATATAGGTAAAAACTATACCCATTCCTGTATGTGTGTCTCTTTGGGATATGGATTTGCTTCTTTCCATCAAGATGCTGTCTGTCTCTTTAACCCTTTATCTGAGTGGGCCATGTTACTTGCTCTGAACAGTAAGACAGTAGAAGGCATGATGCAAGCAGAGACTCCAAGTGTTTATGCATTGTGACTTGCCTTCTCTTTCAGCTCTTTCTGAACCTGCCTTATGAAGAAGATTGAACTAACTTACTGGATTATGATAATAGGACCTGGTGGTCCCTAGAACCCTGACCTGTCCAGGAGCCTGCTAAATAATAGACATATCCGTGCAGCTATCCAAGGTCATCCAGCTGCATACAAACCACTAGCTCACCACAGATCATGAACGAGTGTCTAAGATTAGTAGAGCTGGTCCAAACCAAAGAACTGCCTAGTTGACCCACAGAATGGAGAGCCAATAAAATGGTTGATGTTTTAAGTTACTAGATTGTAGGATAGTTTGCTAAACCAGCAAAAGCTCAACGGACATAGTCAATTTATATGGATAAGGGAGAAGAGGGAGGGTCATGTGACATACCAAATGAGTCAGCCTGATTAATTTATTGGTTATAGTGAGACTACCAGGAGCCAGGACATTAGGGACATTAGAGACTGGGATGAGTGATCAATTACTCCCACATTTCTCATTCTCAATCTTCCCCCAGCATGAAGAGAGGGGCAGAAAACCATAAGAGAGGCTACAACCAGCTGCTCTGGTGTGATCACATTATAAGAAGCAAGAGGTAAGAAACTGAGTTAAGCAGCCCTGGATTGATCTGAGGATATTTAATCTCTCTTCTACATGGTTGTTATGGCCACATCTTGAGGAAAAGTTGTAGAGAGTCTAGAGAAATGACAGAGCAGAATAAATGAGCAGGAAATATTTTTAAAGGGTTGAAAATACTTTCCTATCACTCAGAATGAAACTGGCTAGCAAAACAGGAGGAGTACCCACCCACCCTGCCTGCTCTCCTCTCTGGAAGCTTAGCCTGGGAAGCCCTAAGCATCCTCTCACCTTGGCAGGTCCTTGGTTTACTGAGGTTGGGTCTCACACCGGGGTATTGGGATGCCATTGTAGCTGAACTTCTGTAGATGACTTAAGAGACATAATCATGTTATTTTAGGAAAATGAAGAACAACTTGTAGCCTACCACTTGTAGCCTGCACTGTATTTTGTGCCATAAACTTGTTACTTTGATTTTATTGCTCCGTTTCCTGAACTCTCCCCAAATCTCCATTTTTAGTCTCATTTTTCAGATTGTTCCTATGTTATGTACACAACCATAAATGCTTCCAGTGCTTCCTCAGCAGCGGTTCTGGTCCCATCTCCTCTCTATCCTGAATTCTATGATGGATGATTTTATACATGGTCTGTAATCTACATCTTTCTCAGAGTTCCAAACTCTTATATCCTACTAACCTTCCCCCATGTGGCTGTTTCATGGACATCTCAAACAGAATTCAGCTGAAAGGGAGCCCCTGACATCCACCCCCAGTCTCTCCTGCCTCTGTGACTCCATTCAGCCAGTGGCTCCTGCAGAACATATGGGACCATTTACAGCCCTTCTTTCCGTACTCTCTCTGAACCCATCTATTGATTCTCCTATTGATTCTCTTTCCAAAAAATTGAGGTCAGGCATGGTAGCTCAAGCCTGTAATCCCAGCACTTCAGGAGGCTGAGGTGAGAGGATTGCCTGAGCCCACGGGTTCAAGAACAGCCTGGGCAACTTGGCAAGACCTCATCTCTACAACAAATCAAAAAATTAGCCAGGCATGGTAGCACGTGCCTGTAGTTCCGGCTACTTGGAATGCTGAGGCAGAAGGATCGCCTGAATCCAACAGGTTGATGCTGGGGTGACCATGAGCATGCCACTGCACTCCAGTCTGGGCAATGGAGTGAGACCCCAACTCATAAAAAATATTGAAAAGCTCTCATTTCTCTCCATCTTCATGCTAATCCAACCCACTGTCATTTATTTGCAATGAAGCAGTTCTCCTAACTGACCATCTCCCCTTCCATCCTTTTTTTTTTTTTGAGTTGGAGTCTCTCACTCTGTCACCCAGACTGGATTGCAGTGGCACGCTCATGGCCACTGCAGCCTCGACCTGCTGGGCCCTGGCGATCCTTCCACCTCAACCTTCCAAGTAACCAGAATTACAGGCATGCACGAGTATGCCTGGCTAATTTTTGATTTATTGTAGAGCTGAGGTCTCACCATGTTGCCCTGGTGGGTCTCGAGCCCGTGGGCTCAGGCAATTCACTTGCCTCAGCCTCCCAAAGTGCTGGGATTACAGGCTGAACCACCGAGCCCAGCCTCCTTCCATCCTTTTCCACTCTATAGTCAAATATTATTCTAAAAGTCAAATTTGATATTATTTCCTTGTTTGGATTTCTTAGTGACTTCCTGTGACTTTTCCAAAATAGTTTAAATCCTCAGAATGGTCCGTAAGGTCCAGCATGATCATCAACTTTCTCTTTCACACGGTTTCAGCCACACTGGCCTCCTCGATGTCCTCAGAATCCTCTAGGCTCCCTCCACCTTAGAGGTCTTTGTAGAAAAGTTCCATTTCCCCAGAACACTCCCCTTCTCACCCAATACCCAGCTCATTCCTGCTCAGCCTGCAAACCTCGGCTCTCCAGAGAGGTCTTTCCCAATACCCCTACCCCTCAACACCACCACCCACTTTCAACACACTCTGATGTGGTCTACTTCATGATTGTCTAATTGTCCTCCAGCGAGTTATTACAGCATACATATTGCTATACAGAGGCATTTATCCGAGTTTTTATTGTCTCCTCTTAGACTATTAGCTTTGTGATGGGAGGACAATGTGTGCCTTATATTTTCCTTTATTCCCTGGGGACAAGCACAATACCAGAAAAAGAGTGGTTCTCAATAAATATTGTTAAATAAATGGCTTGATAATCTTTTGTTTCTATCCTCTCTTTGGTCACTAGGTAAAGCCCACATCTGATTTGTGAAAATGGCAATTCTTGTCTTATTGATTAATACTTTGTGTTACAAAAATATGGTAATAATTTTTTTAATGTTTTCTTTCATTGCTACCTACAAACGTTTTGCAATGGAGAAAGACATTTGGAGAATTCTTGTTGGAGAAGGTCTTGACCAAGACAGACAGAAAATAGTGGTTTTTAAGGACAGAGTCACCAGATAGAAGACCAAAACATATAAAACATAAACTATTGTGTAAGTCAGACATTTCTTTTGAAAGAAGGGTTATTTCTTTACCTTTGTGAATAAGGAGTAGGAAATAGATTCTGTAACCAGGAAAAAGAAAATGTAGAATTTTTTAAAAATCAATTTTGGTGATTGGTATTAGGAAAAGAAGTAGGATACCAGCAACAAGAAAACAGAGGGTCTCTAAATGCTCCTTAACGTCGTCCTTCCAGCACCTGGGCCCTTTAACACTGCTTTGTTGATCCCAACAGATGCAAAACCAAGAGACTATGTTTCTGTAGGTGCTCAGCTCTGGTGGATGAGTTCTTCTTTCTCTGCCTAAAGAACAATCATCCATTCGCCACCCCCTCCCCCAAGCTTCTCCTGGACTGCAGAGAGCCATTGGTGGTTGCATCTCCCTCTTCCAAACTCTTGAAGACAATCTCAATTCCTAATGAAACTGGGACTGTCTCTAAGCAGGCAGTTTCCCTGAGAGGTAGCATTGAGCAGATAGTTAACCAGATAACAAAATTTCAAACTGCAGAACTTCCAGTCCTGATCTGTGTGTGGGCTTTGGGTAGCTGCATATAAAGCTGTGTCCCTTACACATCCCAATGTTCTCCCCTCCAGCTCCACTGGAGCTAATTCTGTTCACTTACCCAACTTTATTCCTGGAAAAATTAAAGTTTATTTATAAATTCTGTAACAAGCGAAAGGAATCACTAATTTGCAAAAACAAGTATCCTCTAAGCAGCAGCCCCCCCAAAAGGCATTAATTTGTAGGTGTCAGCCGCCAGAACAGATGACAACTTTAACAGATTAGCACAAATAGGAAACCGAAACCAACAAGAAATATATTCTGAGAACAAGCTTGCCGGGGGTTTAAGATACAGATCCAAGATAGAGGTCCCCTCCCCGTCAAATTGTATGTTTCCCCAACCTCCCACCACACACACACCACTATTCCCTTACCTGAAAAATCTGAGCACTGCACCCTTCTCTAATTGTGCAGGAAATGCTAATCCAGGATATTGAGAAAGAGGAGTAGAGGAGAAGTGAGGGGAGGAGCTGTCCATTCTTGCTTGTGCAAGAGACCCGCCCACCTAATCAGCTAGCAGCTCTAGTAGGACTTTCTGCAGGGATGGGACTTCTGTGATGTCCAGTATGATGACCATTAGCAACTGAAATACGATTAGTGTGACTATAGCACCAAATGTTGTATTTTATTTCATTTCAATTTATTTAAAGTTAAATAGTGTGGGAAACTGCCGAGAGGGCGTGGGCAGGGAAGCAGGATTGGCAGTAGTGGGAATCTACCTGGGGTGGGGGGCACACCTCTTCAACAAGGGTGCCTGCATAATGAACATTTGTATACCTAATCCTGAATTGTACCCCGCATCTTTAAAATAAAATTTTAAAAAAATTTAAACATTTTAAACTAGTGACCCACCATGTTTAGGCTAAATGCTTTCATGGTAAAGCAAGTTATAGAGTAAAATGTCTACATTTAAAGACTCATAATAGAAATGAAAACAATCTAAAAATAGTTATCTGAGCTATCACATTGACAATTTAGAAAAGGAACAGCAAATTGAACATAAAGCATGAGTGGGAGAGAAAATGTTACTGCGGATGCTACAGACATTAAGGGGATCTTTAAAATAAATAAAAATTTTAATTTTTTATTTTAAAATTGCAGTGCTCAGATTTTTCAAGTAAGGGAATAGTGGTGTGTGTGTGGTGGGAGGTTGGGGAAATGTGTGATTTGATGGGGAGGGGACCTCTATCTTGGATCTGTATCTTAAACCCCCGGCAAACTTGTTCTCAGAATATATTTCTTGAAGAACCAGGGGGGAAAAACCTGCACTGGACCAGCCACCATAAGCTTGGCTTCTGCTGGGTTGGCCAGTTCACAGTCAGGGGAATGTCTGACTGCAGAGTGAACCTAGTTGACCCCTGCCACCAATGACTAGTGACCATCTTCCGAGCCAGATCAGTAAGAATTACCTCCAAGCTCTGCTTCCTGCAAGCTCTGCTTCCTGCAGGAAGGAGCCCACCCTTCTCTGTAACAGGGAACTCACTTTATTTCAAAAGCAGAATGTGGACTTGAACAGGGAGAGAGTGACACAAAAGACAACCAAAGGCTTTCTTAGTGGGAAGGCTCCTGGGCTGTAAACCAGATGGTAGATGGGAGACCCATCCCCCCAACCACTCTCTGCAGAGTGCTAGCAGCAGGGGCGGAAAACTAACCAGACTAGATTAACAGCAGGAGAGAAAAATCAACAATAAAGAAAACTGCATGCCAAAAGGTGGAGCAAGGAGCAGAAGTAAATGCCTCTCTCTCTCACTGAGAGACCTATATTGAACCACAGAAAGAGCCCTAGAACAGAAGATAATTGAATAGCTTCAAAGCAACAAATCAAAAGAGGAATTATAGAGTGTGAAGAAGACCTGTCACAAATGAAGAAAAAATCAATGAAAAAACACAGGCAGCCTTCAGAGTCCTAAGAAGACAGCACCCAAAAAGCAGTTATCAGAGCACAAACAATGGAAATCCCCCAGAATGACCTTCCTCAGATGACAGTCACAGAAATTAGAGATTGGATGGCAAAAAAAATGAACAGGAACCAAGAGAAACTAAAGTGAAACTCACTGAAGTAGTAGAGGAAGTAAAAACAGAGTTGGTCAGTTTCATAAATGCCCATTCTGCAATAATGGAAATGAAAAACTTCATCCTGGAAATTAAAAACACAGTAACAAGTATAGGGAGTAGTGAAAGATGGTGGCGCACAGTGGGACTCAACACCCGTTAAGGCCAAGAGATTTAATGGGTCGAACGCGGTGGCTACAGGACCTGAGGGTCAGACTGTAGCGCCGAGGCAAGGGCGCTCAAGCCTTTATGGGGGCTTAGGGTGACCTGTCAGTCTATTATTGGTCAGCTGGCAGAGCTCCATCCAGGTTGGTGGGTTTTTCGCGGGCACGGGAAATGGTGAGCTGGACTGTGGAAGAAGAACCCAGAAGGTGCCGTTTCAGACACCCCCTTTGTTTGTTGGGTCGCCATTTTAGGCGGGGGCCGGGTTTAGGCCTCTTTCCAGGAAAGGAGGGGGATGTGACTCTACTTGTGGCTGGCGGTGGCCCTTCATTCCCACCTCTTTGGTTATACGGGAGAGGGGCAGCCTTTGTCTGTCCGGCTACTTCCTGCTGACAATGGGCATCGGTGGGTGAGGTGGGTGGTGGTCTACTTCCACATCATCACAACGGGTCAGGCAAGCACAGGGACTGATGATGTCAGATGATGGGCAGCAGGCAGATGGGTGGGTTAGTCACATGATTGCTGCCATGGCGGGGCTTATCTGTGTCAGTAGTTCACAGAGGGCTGACTAGGTTAACCTGAGGGGAATTTCCTGTAAGAGACTTGTTAGACATCTGCAGTTCACAAATTCCTTGACCAAAGAGGAGGGGTGGTCATTTGGGCTGTCCTGATCTTGTATCTGAAGATTTGCCTAGTGGGGATGGGATAGGCTGCTGTTTGTCCTTCAGTAGAATGTCTGAATGCTTGCTAATCACTACACTGAGGCCAAAAGACTAAGAATAAGCTAAGTTTCTTCTAGGTTTCTATAGGTAACTTTCAAGTAGGGTCAACCAAACAGAAGAAGAATCTCAAAGCTTAAAGGCCAAAATAGGGGACAAACTCAGTCTGTCAAAAACATAGAAAAAAAGTTTTAAAAGGAGGGGTAAAGCCTCCAAGAGTTGTTGGGCTATATGAAGAAGCCAAATCTATACCTGATTGGTATCCCTGAAACAGAAAAGGAAATAGAGAACATTGTGGAACAAGCATTCCATAATGATACAGAAGGATACTACATAAGGTCATCCAAGAAAACTTCTCACATCTCACATCAGGTGACCATCCAAGCACAAGAGATTCAGAGAACCCCAAAATGTATCATCTGAGAAGACCATCGCCAAGACATGCAGTAATCTGCCGCCACAAAATAAGCATACAAGAAAAAATCCTAAGGGCAGTGAGAGAGAAAGTTCAGATTACCTATCAAGGAAGACCCATCAGAATCACTCCAGACTTATCTGCAAAAAATAAGCAAGAAGGGATTGGAGTCCAGTTTTTAGCATTCTCAAAGATAAGCAATTTCAGCTAAGAATTTCCTACCCTGCCAAGCTAATCTTCATCAGTGATGGATAACCAAAATCCTTCCCATTCAATTCCTAAGAGAACAGGCTGCCTCCAGACCAACCCTTCAGGAGACACTTAAGAAGGGTTTGAACACAGAATAAAAAAGAATGGGCAAACCTATCACAAAAGTACAGGCAAGCAGAATTAACAGAGCATGCAGAACACTCACAAAAATGAAAACATATGCATGTATAAATAAAAGGTAAAAAGGAAACAAAGCAACCCCCAAAGAAACTTAAGACAGAGAAAAACACTTGCATTTCAATAATCAATTTGAACGTAAATGGTCTAAATGCACCACTGAAGAGACACAGAGTGGCAAACTGGATAAAGAAGCATGATCCAACAATCTGCTGTCTCCAGGAAACTCATATCACTGCAAAGAACTCCCACAGGCTCAAAGTTGGAGGCTGGAAAATGGTCTTTCAGGCAAATAGAAGAGGGCAGGTGTCGCTATTCTGATATCACACAAAGCAGTCTTCAAACCATCAAAACTTAAAAAGGACACAGAAGGATACTACATAATGATAAAAGACTCAATCTACCAGCAAGAAATATTCATCTTAAACATATATGCACCCAACACAGGAGTACCAAGTTTTATAAAACAACTACTCAGTAAACTAAGAGAGGACATTAACTCTCTCACAATCTCCCATTAACATCTCTAGATAGATCATTGAGGCAAAATACCAACAAGAATATTCAGAAACTCAACTGATGCTCTATCAAATAGATATCATAGACATTTACAGAACACTTCACCTATCATCTCACCCATCATCAGCACATGGAACGTACTCCAAGATCGATCGCACTCTTGAACATAAATTATGAACAAATTTCAAAAGATCAAAATAATACCATGCATCTTTTCAGCTTACAGTGATATAAAAATAAATATCACCACAAACAAGATCCCCCAAGATCACACAAAGACATGAATAGTAAACAACATGCTGCTGAGCAACTCCTGGGTCAACACAGAAATCAAGCCAGAAATAAAAAGATTCCTGGAAACAAATGAAAACAAATACACATCTTATCAGAATCTCTGGGATGCCATGAAATCAGTGTTAAGAGGAAAACTTATAGCATTTCATGCACACATCAAGAAAACAGAAAGATCACACCTACTGTCATACCTAAGGCAGCTGGAAAGACGAGATCATCTAAATCTTACTTCAGCAAAATAATCCAAATCATCAAGATAAAATCACAGTTGCAGGACATTGAAGACAAAAAATATCATAGAAAGGATTAACAAGACCAAAAGCTGTTTCTTTAAAAAGATAGATTGATGGACCCCTGGACAGATTGACTAAAAAAGAGAGATAACACAAATAAACACAATTAGAAATGCAAAAGGCGAAGTCACAACTGAAGAATTCAAATGGTTATCAGAGATTACTATACGCATCTGCACGCAAATAAGCTAGAAAATCTAAAACCAACGGAGGACTTTCTGACATAACACAACTTCCCATGGTTAAAACAATAAAAAATTGAAATTCCAAATAAACTAATAACAATCCAGGAAATCGATTCAGTCATAAGAAAACTCCCCACCCAAAGAAGCCTCGATTCCCAGCTGAATTCTACAAGACATACAATGAGGAGATGCTACCAATCTTATTAACGGTATTCCAGGCAACAGAGAATGAGGGAATTCTCCACAACCCATTTTATGAAGCTAACACCATACTCAGACTCAAACCTGGCAAAGACACAAGGAAAAAGAATTGCAGGCCAATCTCCCTGATGAACAATAGACACAAAAATTCTCAACAAGATGCTAGCAAATCAAATCCAACAACACATTTCAAGGATCATACACCATAACCAGGTGGGCTTCATTCCTGGGATGCAGTTCTGGTTCAACATTCACAAGATCATAAACATAATTCAAGACATTAACAGGTGTAAAATCAAGAACCACATAATCATATCATTAGATGCAGAAAAAAGCATTCAACAAAACCCAGCATCCTTTCTTGATAAAAACCCTTGAGCACCAAAAGCATAGAGGAGACATTCCTCAAACAATAAGAGCCATTTATGATAAACCCACAGCAAACATTTTGCTCAATGGGCAGAAGCTGGAAGCATTCCCCCTAAAAATGGGAACAGACAATGATGCCCACCCTCATTCCTCCTGTTCAATATAGTTCTGAAAGTCCTAACTAGAGAAATCAGGCAAGAGAAGAGAATCAGGGGTATCCAAATAAGAAAAGAGAAAGTTGAGCTATCCCTCTTTGTGGACAATATGATTCCATTACCTTGAAAACCCTAGGGAGTCTGTCAAAAGCCTCATCACACTAATAAACAATTCTGGAAAAGTCTCAGGGCACAAAATTAATGTGCAAAACACAATTGCATTTCTATACATCAGCACCAACCTAGCAGAGACCCAAATAAAAAGCACAACCACATTCACAATAGCCATATAAAAAATGAAATATCTTGGCATCCACTTAATCAGAGAAGTGAAAGACCTTTACAACAAGAACGACAAAATTCTGCTCAAAGAAATCAAGGATGACACAAATGGGAAATCACATCATGCTTATGAATTGGAAGACTGAATATTGTCAAGATGTCCGTCCTTCCCAAGGCAAGCTACAGATTCAATGTGGTACTCACCAAGTAACCAACATTTTTCTCAGAGCTGGAAATGATAAAACAGAAATTCATATGGAAACAAAAAAGAGTACAAATATCCAAAACAATTCTCAGCAAAAGGAACAGAGCAGAAAGTATCACACTTCAGGCTTTAAACTTTATTACATGGCTATGGTAACCAAAAGTCTGGTATTGTTACAGGAATACACACATAGAACAATGAAACAAGAGATTCTGGAAGCAAAAAATAGTCCCTCAACCAAATCATCTTCGACAAAGTCATTAATAACAATCACTGGAGAAAGGAGACCATATTTGGCATATGGTGCTGGGAAAACTGGCTGACCACATGCAGAAGAATGAAACTGGACACCTACCAATAACTACATATAAAAACCAACTCAAAATAGATCAAAGACCTAAATATAAAACCTAAGATTCTTCTAAGAATCCTAGAAAAAATAAGAAAAAACACCCTCATGCACATTGGAACAGGCAATGAATTCTTGACCAAATCCCCAAAAGTGAATGCCATAAAAGCTAAAATAGACAAGTAGGACCTCATCAAACTGAAAAGTTTTTGCACAACCAAAGAAACCATCAAAGGGAAAATATTTGCAAATTATGCATGTGACAAAGGCCCAAGATCTACAAGGAACTCAAATGAAGTGAAAGGAAAAAAAACAAAGAATCCCATTAAAAAGTGGACAAAGCATAAGAATAGACAAGTGGGATCTTATTAAACTGACAAGCTTCTGCAAAGCCAAAGAAACCATCAAGAGAGCAGAGAGACAGCCTACAGACTGGGAAAAAAGTATTTGCCAACACCCAGTCTGACAAAGGCTTAACATCTTCGATCTAAAAGGAACTCAAATGTGCTGAAAAGAAAAAAACAAACAACCCCATTATAAAATGGGCAAAAGATATGAACAGACACTTCACAAAGGAAGACATCCGAGCAGCCAACAGACACATGAAGAAATGTTCAACCTCACTAATCATCAGGAGATGCAATTCAAAACCACACTGAGATACCACCTAACTCCAGTCAGATGGCATTATCAACAACTCAAAAAATAACAGCTGCTGGAGAGGGTGTGGCGAAAAGGGAACACTTCTACACTGTTGGTGGGAGTGTAAACTAGTGTAACCTCTGTGGAAA
>NW_007232521.1:107712-139713 GCF_000164805.1 Carlito syrichta
AAAGATCCGAGTATCACATGTTCTCACTCATATAATGGACCTTGAACATCTAATGTAATACTGTAAGAAAATGACTGACGGTACTGGGAAACTATGGTGGGGGGTGGGAAATGGGATTAACAGTAGCAAATATCTGTCTGGGTACGGGGAAACACCTCTTATCAACAGGGTGCCTGAATGAAACGTAATTGTATACCTAACCCTTAACTGTATCCCACAACATCATAATAAAAAATATTGATTAAAAAAAGTGGACAAAGGACATGAACAGACACTTCTCAAAAGATGACATACAAGCAGCCAACAGACACATGCAAAACTACTCAGCCTTACCAATCATCAAAGAAATGCAAACCAAAACTACAATGAGATACCATAACACCGGTAAGGATAATTATTATTAATAAGTCAAAAAAACAACAGATGATGGCGGGACTGTGAAGAAAAGAGAACACTTCTACACTGTTGGTGGGAGTGCAGACTAACTCAACTTCTGTGGAAAACCATGTGGTGTTTCCTAAAAGAACCAAAATATGACCTTCCGTGCAATCCAGCAATAAATTTCTCTACCTAAAAGACACCTGCATACGTATGTTTATTTCTGCACTATTCACAATAGCAAAAACATGGAACCAACCCCGCTGCCCATCAAAAATGGACTGGATAAAAAAATGTGGCACATATACAGGATGGAGTATTACACAGTCACAAAGTAAAACAAAATCATGGATTTCACAGCAATGGAGTTGGAAGACCATCATATTAAGTGATCTATCACAGAAACAAAGAACTGAATACTACATGTTCTCACTCATAAGTGGGCCCTGAACATTAGTCACATTAGCGCAAGTAAGGGACCAGCAGTCGCTTGGCACCGCTAGGGGAGGGAGGAAGGGAGTAGGGCAGAGAGGACATGATAACATAAAGAGTACCTGGTCCACTGCCAAGGGGAATGAGGACCAGTTAGAAGCCCAAACTTCACCTGCCTGCAGCCAATTTATGTAGTTAATCCTCACTTGGACCCTACATCTCTATATAAAATAAAAATTTTTTAAAAAAGTAATGGAACTTTGAAGAGAGAAATTCAGACCGACATCTCTGAATGATTGTACAGTATAAAGACATGTGTATCTCATATTAATGCTCATCAGAGATAACTCAGTAAAGAAGGATCTAATCAAGTGGACAAAAGAACCCATTCTGAGTATGTCAGACAACCTCTTTTCCCAGCCACATCTGTTCTTGCATGACAGTAGTGATGGAGGTTATATATAAACTCAGCCTCACGCTCTGAGGCCCATCTGGCTAGCCACTGCTGAGTAACAAAACTGACAATAGCTGAGAGCAACACTGAGCCTTTGGTAAGGCACCATGTCCCAGAGAGATCAGTCAGCTACCTGATAGTATGTTCTACTTCCATTATGGAAAGAGCAGCATTTAATTCCTAATAAAGCAAACATTTACTATTGATATGGACTTCCTTTCCCTGTCTCATCTTTTGTCACCATTGTATTTCAAGAAGCATTTGTTCTGAACAGAAGGCTCAGTTTACAGCCCATGGGTGTTAAACTGGGCTCATTTTCAGAGATTTCACTGATCTTAGCATGTTCTCCATAAGCTTGAAAAACCTGGACTGACATAAGGGTGTAATGACTTTTTCTTTCTTTAAAGACTCATCTACCACACGAGCTGAGTGGCAACACTTTTTGGTACTGGGATAATGTCCTTCAGTTAGTGAGCAATACATTCAGCTTCTTACATAGCCAGGATTCTTGTCTGGGAATTCAGGATTCAAGTCTTGATACTGCTAGGGAATGGGGGTGGGGGGACACGTGGCAACACACTGGACATCTGGTCCACTATGAGGGGGTGAGAGGGCCAGCTAGAAACCCACACTTCATCTGCATGCAATATATGTGGATATCAGAGTGGATCTTCTCACTCTTAATCCTAATGTGCTACATGAAATTGTGATGTCTCTCTCCCACAGCTTTGAGCTCCGTTGGTTTAGAGGTCTCAGTTCCCAAGGAAAAAAGCTTCCTTCAGTGAACACAATGTTTTCTTAACGATGTAGGAATATTCGGTTTATGTAGGTCTTCTTGAGTGAGCTTGGATAGCTTCAAAATTTTCTTTATTTCACCAAAGTTGTTGAACATATTGCCCTAAGGTTGTTCATGATATTCTCTTATTATCATCTTGATTTTTTTATATATAGAATCTGCAACTATGTCACCTCTCAACCTTAATAATTGGTAGTTTGTATATGCTCCATATTTTTCCTCATCCATAAGGCTAGAGGTTTTTAATTTTACTCATCTTTTCAAAGAACCAGCTTTGGGTATTATCATATTTTTCTGTTTTTTTATTTTACTGACTTGCACTTGGGTCTTTATTTTCTTTTCTATCCTTAATTTGAGTTTAACATGCTCTTTTTTTCTTTTTCTTTTTTACATTGTAAAGTTGTGGGTACAAGTGGGAGTTTACTACAAAAGTAGGTTGCATGCAGGTGAAGACTGGGCGTCTAAATAGCCCTCTTTCCCCTGATAGTGGACCAGGTAACCAGTGTGTTGCTGCCTGGCCTCCTCCTTCTTCCTCCCTCCCTCTCTTAGCAGTGTCCAGCATCTGCCATTCCACACTTGTGCTAGTGTGAGCAGTGTTTAGGGCCGCTTATGAGTGAAAACATGGGGTACTAAGTTCTCTGATTCTATGATAGTTCACTTATATGATGGTCTCCAATTGCATCCAAGATACTGTGAAAGCCATGATTTTATTCTTTACAGCTGCATAGTAGTTCATCATGTAGGCCGAGAACCACAGAGAAACACATTACTGGTTGATCTCAGCTGGAACGTACCGTGGCAGTGCTGGTCCAGCAGTCAGCCTCGTGGTGGGACGTGCAAAAGCAAGTCTCAGTACTTGCTAGTCAAGTAGGCTCAGTGCTGCAATGCTGGTGACCCTGGCAGCTGGAGCTTGGACTCCAGGGCATCTTCATCGTTCGTAACATAAACAAGTGCAAGTACATGGAGGCCTACAGTCTGCTCAATGAGTATGCAACGCATGTACAAGCCTGAAAAATTTACAGAGAAGGATCAGGAGTTCTCTGCAAGTGGGGGAGAAGATGATGATACAGAGGCTACCCTGAAGAAAGAAATTAGTGACATTAAGGCATCTACAGAGATGAGGCTAAGAAGATTCCAATCAGTAGAGAGTAGAGTGAATAATGTGAGCTTCATCAGGACGCTTAGGATGGAACCTGAGAAACTGGTGCATTATATTTTCCAGGATATGTACAAAACCAAGAAGATGAAGACTCAGGTTATTCTGCAAATGTTATCCATCTCAGGCACGTGCAAGGCTTTCTTAAAAGACATGAAAAAATATGCAGAAACACTTTTGGAACCCTGGTTTAAAGCTCCAAACAAAGGGACATTTCAGATTGAATACAACTCTCAAAATAACAGTCACATGAATAGAGAAGAAGTTATCAAAGAATTGGCAGGAATAGTGGACAGCCTCAATTCAGAAAATAAAGTGGATCTCACCAATCCACACTACACAGCGGTAGTAGACATCATCAAAGCCATCTGTTGCCTGAGTGTTGTGAAAGATCACATGTTTTTCAGACAATACAGTCTCTATGAGGTGGTGAAGAGTGTTAAGGACCCATCACAACCTAACCCAAAGCAGGGAAATACGAATGAAACTAAACTGGAATCAGGTGACACATTAGATAAAAACAACTCAGCAGAAGGAAAAAGCCAGCAGGTGATACCAGAGAATAGTGAAGAGCTGGGGCAGACAGCGCCAACATCTAAGATGCAGGTGGTGAATGAGGGAGGAGCCAAACCTGAACTTGTGAGCCAGGTCACAGAAGAATCCAAGTCAAATACAAATGACCTGTCGTAGGAGGTCATTTGGTGTTGGAGGTGGGTTTTTCAACTGAGGTGCTGTGAGTTGTTGCCGGAATCCCACATAAAATTGTGACTGAAAATACCTACTGTCTTGACCTTTGTGTGCTGCATAATATCATTCTGTAGTAGTGAACTATAGAATTGCTCAGCCCCATTAACAGTTTTGTTAGAAATCTTTCAGCCCTGTATGGCAAAGCGCATAGGCCTACTTTGCTACTGCACGGAGGGGAGAGTGAGCCTCCCTTTATGCAATACCAACTGATTTATGGGACTGGACAGACTCTGTGAAGTAGAAAATCGGGAAGGTTTTCATTCTAAGGAAGGATTTTGTACATGCCACAACTAAGCTGTCCCCTGCCACTTCGTTGTAAACATTGCAAAAATGTGGATTGTGTAGGTTAGAAGCAAATTGCTTTGTGACGTTTTTGTACTTTTTGTGATTTTCTTGTTTGGTAATATTTGTTTTTCTATTTTATTAACATTTGCATGCAACAAACCTGTCAGTCCAGTACTGAAATTTTTGAAGGCAAAGTGTGGTATAGAAGAGAACCATTCTTGACACAGAACCACAGACATTTCTGATAAAGTTGGTGATGAATTTCAGTCTTCTGAGATACTTCGGCATACTAGTGCAACAAAGGACACAAAAAAATTCTGTCTTTACAATGAAAGCTACTTTTCAAGAGTTTTTATATGGACTCATAATGCAAGTCACCCTGTTCTAGTGTGCCTTGTCTGTGGCATGTAATTTATAAATATAGCAATTGTAACTGTAAATCACAGCCACTTGACAAGAAAGGATTATTTTAAATGGCTTTTGGAATATGAAAATAGTAACGTTTGTGCTCAAAATTCACATTCTGTGAAAAGGTTTAAGAAGCAAATTATTTAGTAGCAGAACTTATCTCAGAAAAGAGAAATTCACACAGCTGGTGAGAATCTAATAATATCAGTATTAAAATGCTGGGGCAAGATGAAGTACAAGAAATTGAAGATTTTACTCTTAATTTAGTAAGTTGAATTACTGATGATATGTCATATGATACTAAAAACATTTGTGTCATTAACTGAAAAGCAAAGCTTCTCTCTCCAGATTCGTGAGACTCAACAGGTTTCACTAATATTTGTCATGTTGTAGCACTTATAAGATTTGGAAATGATAAAATTTTTAAAAAACTTTTTCTGCTGCACATATATTTTTAGTGCTGTGTTTTCATATCGGAAAGTCAGAGGTCTGTCATCTATACTCCTGGTGCCCCATCAGTGGTTGGCTCCATGACAAGTTTTGCCTCATTTGGAAAAAAAAAAAAGAAAAAAATCCCGATGTTAGCCTTATAACACACTATTTTCTTCACAGAGATGCTGATATAAAAGACTTGGAGGTGAAATGAAGAAAGTTCTGAACAATGCCACAAAAATGGTTAACTTTATTAAATACCTGTTTGTGCAAGAATGTTTAAGAAAAGAAAACAAGCCCCAAACTAAAACCTGGACAAATGGCACAAAAATATCCTGCTCCATACAGACATCCAGTGGTTTATCAGAGGAAGTGTTCTCGACAGGACGTATGAGTTGAAAGGTGAGTTGCCAAAGTATTTAGAAGAAACTAATATGCCAGGTTTTCCTTAGTGCTTTGAAAATGAAGACTGGTCACAGAAATTAGCCTATTTGGCAGACATTTTTTTCATCTCATGAGCAGACGAACACATTTTTGCAAGGTCCTGAAGAAAAAGAAATTTTCTTAAAGTGACGGAAGTCTTTGATTTAAAGAGAAACTGACTCTGGAACAATCAACTTACCAAAGGAACTCTTAAAATGTTTCTGCAGCCATTTGGGTTTGAGAATGAAGGATACAAATATCAAGCCCCACTTGGAAGAACTGCAAAACCAAATTAAATAGAATTTCCTGTCCTTTTCCCAGCATTAGTGTATGAATAAATGAGGGACGCTGTCTCTTAATCTGCTCAGCCTGAGATTTTGTCTCTTTAAGGAGAGAAAGAACTCAGCCCTGGTCTAAGAGTTATGGATTTCTGTGAAATGAGAGTATCCTTCAACTTAGTGCTCACACTCACATACCATGAGCGTTCCCTGCAGGAGTTTCCTAAATGTGAAAGTTTTTCAAGGGCTCTTCCTCTTTAAAGCAACCGAAAAAGACTGGAAGAAAGAGACACCAACAAAGTTCGTGAAGTAAACTGTCCAAATTGAGAATATTCGGGGGCTATGAAATTAGCAGTTGGAGATGGGCTTATTCTTGTTTTAAGAAGTCTGTAAGTAGTGTAAATGTTAAGTCTTCCCACACAGCGGCTCTGTTAGTTTAATGGCTAGTGAGCATGGAAGTATATTTTTATCCTCCCAGCTAGTGGTTCTGCTTGGTACCCCAGACTAGAAGGATTTGAGAGAGGCAAAGAGAAAGTAGGCAGGACCTACCTTGTATATATTCAGATATTTAGAATGCTAATTTTTAATGAGGTTGAAGTCATCTTGAAAGGATTGATAAGAGTATCATTAGTGTATCTTTTGGGGGAACAGGGAGGTAAGGATTTTGGTGTCTTCAGTGATCTTGCTCCAAGACAAACATACTTTCATTTTGATAGTGCAAGAAAAAGGACTCTGGAAATAAAATGACCATATGCCTATGGAACATTCAATGCTGTGGGACTGGGTCCCTTTTACTTTGTGAAAGCTGCTACTCTACAGAGAGATTTTGATTTTATAGTTTCTTTTTAATTGCCTTTTATACTTATTTGTATTTGGTAAGGCCCGGGTGTGATACACGCTATTCTTTCCCAGCTATAAAGTACTGTATTCTTTTGGGAATCTGAATTCATTTACTAAAATACTTGTTTTCAGGTTTATCAGCTGTTTATTTTCACTGACATTTGAGCATGTTATTTTATAAAGGATTTCAGGGTGGAAATTAAGTGCTTTTTTCTTTAGTTTTTACTTTAAGAAATTAAGTCAGTTAAAAAAACAAAACTTGAGTGTTGTGGTTTAAACTTGTTTTGCTTTATGGTGGGAAGAGTGTTAAATTTTGTATTTTAAAACATGTTTCCCTAAGGTTAAACGTGGTTTTCAGATGTTATTTTTTACTTGTTTTTGCTTTTGGTAGAGTCGGATATTCAGCTTGTTTTTCATAGTTCCTGTTATTTTTCAGAAAAATCAAAATAAATTTGCATTTTGTGTGTGTGTGTGTGTGTGTGTGTGTGTGTGTGTGTGTGTATTCCATCATGTATATGTACCACATTTTCTTTTCCAGTCCACTTTTGACGAGCATTTAAGTTGGATCCATATTTTTGCTATTGTGAATAGCACTGCAATAAACATCCATGTGTGAGTATCGTTTTGGTAGAGCAATTTATGTTCCTCTGGATATATTCTCAGGAATTGCTGGATTCATATAGACTAGTTATTTGAGAAATTGCTACACTGCTTTCCATCAAGGCTGAACTAGTTTACATTCCCATTAACAGTGTAGAAGAGTCCCCTTTTCTCTGCAGTCATGCCAGCACCCATTGTTTTTTGACTTATTAATATTAGCCATCCTTACTGGTATTAGGTGGTATCTTATTGTAGTTTTGATTTACATTTCTCTGATGATTAGTGAGGCTGAGCAGTTTTTCATGTGTCTGTTGGCTGCTTGTATGTCTTCCTTTGAGAAGTGTCTGTTTATGTCCTTTGCCCACTTGTTAATTATTTGTTTGTTTTTCTTTTTCCTCTCACTTTGTTTGAGTTCCTTGTAGATTCTGGATGTTAGGCCTTTGTCAGATGCATAGCTTGCAAATACTTTTCCCATTCTGTGGATTATCTCTTTTCTTTCTTGATGATTTCTTTTCCTATGCAAAAACTTTTCAGTTAGATAAGGTCCCACCTGTCTCTCTTAGCTTTTGATGCATTTGTTTTTAAGGACTTGGCCATTAATTTATTGCCTACTCTGATGTCCAGGAGGGTATTCCCTATGTTTTTCTCTAAGATTCTTATAACTTGAGGTTTTTAAATATGGTCCCTGATCCATTTTTATTTAATTTTTGTATGTGGTGATAGATAGGAATCTAGTTTGTCTCCTGCATGTAGCTAGCCAGCTTTTCCAGCACCGTTTGCTAAATATGGTTTCCTTTCCCCTATGTTTGTTATTGATGGCTTTGTCACAGTTGAGTTGGTTGAAGGTCCGTGTTTTCATTTCTGGATACTCTGTCCTGTCCCATTGGTCTATGTGCCTATTCCTGTATCAATAACTTGCCTTCTTGGTTACTGTAGACTTGTAATAAAGTTTTAATTCTGGAATAGTGATACCTTCGGTTGTCTTTTATTAGTGTTAAGATGGTATATCTATTTTCACCCTTTTATCTTTTAATTGTTGATCTCTTTATATTTAGAGTGGTTTCTTGTAGGCAGCATACTCATATAATTGGTTGTTGCTTTTTGAAATTCAGTCTGACAATCTATTTTTAATTGGGAGTATTTAGATCTTTTGCATTTACATGATTAGTGATATAATTGGGTTTAAATTTATCACCTGCTATTTCTTTTGTCTTACCTGTTCTTTGTTTCCTTTTTTCCTATTTTTCTGCTTTCTTTTGGATTGAATATTTATACAATTTCATTTTTATCTTTTCTGATGTCTTATTAGTTACAATTCTTTGTTTTGTTTGCTTTTAAGTGACTGCTTTGGAAGTTATAGTATACTTCTTTAACTTATCATAGTCTACATTCAAGTACTATTAAGCCACTAAACATACAGTAGAAGAACCTTACTATAACACATGTCCATTTGCCCCTCCAGAGTTTTGTGTTACTGCTGTCATACATTTGAAGTCCACACATTTTATAAACTTCAAGTGATCAGTTCCAGGTAGTGACACTGACAGAGGCAAGCATGAAGAGCTTGGTTTTAGGAGCCCTGACATAGGAAGCAATGTAAGTACAAGTCTATTTTTTAGTGATTTTGATTCTGTAAGTTGATCAGCAAAATACTGAATTAAAGACATTCAAGGGTAAACTTGGTAGCCTTATTCATCACTTGACCCCGAATAACCAATGATCCAGACAGCACTATGAGACACAGGCACTGCTAGTTCTGACAAAACACATAGCACCTTCATTATGGATCTTGTAAATTTTTTCCTCACCTTGTCACATACCAAAGTGTACACTAAAGGAGCTCATAATTTTTAGCCATTCAACAGCTGGAATGGTGGGGACAAAATCTTTCAAGTAGGCCAGAATCTGAACAGATATTAAAGATGACACTATTTACTAATACCATCCAGTCCTCAAAGGATTTGCAGCTTGTTTTTTGACAATTTCTGTTCTTTAATTTCTTCCTCTTTCTACTTTACAATTTCACATCTTTTTTTTCCCAACCATTTCTCTCCCTTCTCATGAATGCACCACTCTATTAAAAATTATATGGTAAATATAGAAGAGGATGACTTTTTTAGACCACATCCCCAGGAAGTCTGTGGTCTACAAGTGATGTTAGCCCATTTCTCAGAATTTTTCATATTATGAGAATGAGGCTGTCAGTTGTAAATTTACCTGTGTACAGCAACACTATCTTCATACCTCAGTTGTAACCATTTCCTGTCTCACTTTTTTCAACTTACCCATCACACATGGTTGCAGTCACTTCACAGGATGGAAAGGTTAGAATGCAGGGGCCATATCAGCTAACCTATACATTGGATGGTGGGCAGAACAGACTGGAGGAAGAGTTTAGGATAAAAAGAAATATCCCAGGGAGAGCTTAGAATCTTAAACTGTGCTCAGAATCTTCCTTGGACATCTCTCTTCAGAGTGGTGTTATACTGAAAGCAATTCAGGAGAGTATTCTTCCAAGTCTCCAACCTCCAATTAAGGATAGTCTTAGTTCTGTCTTGAGCTGGGTAAAATGCCCACTGCAACAGATTGGTGAAAGTTGATCTGCCTGAGTCTACCTTGTAGACTACTGGAATGTAGCTTTAAAGACCCCAACTGCTTATTTTAAAACTTAGCAAGTTCCTTACCAATGTTATCAAAATAATTATTGATTATTACTTAGTTTGAATCAATCATAACTTGAAGTTTATGTTAGAATTTCTCTATTTCCAAGTTGTGAATAACTACAAATGGTTTTGTGTGAATACAAATATGTAAAAGTATTTTCCAAATTTTCTCTTACTACATTTTACTTCCATTAATAAGAGATGATGGATCTCAGAGTCAAGATAGCAAATTGACCAAATGCTAATCACTCTGTAAAATGGACTAATGTATATTGTAGACCAAATACATCTTCTCTTTCTGCAAACCCTGTTAAAAGTATGGTTAATGAGGTTTAAAAAATGCTACAAAACCATATGTCATAAAGAACTTTGAGCATCAGTGACAAGAGATTCAACCAAATTTCTGTAAGATGGTGAGAGATGAGGACACCTGGGACATCACGTTCAAAATTAACATGAACCCAGAGAGGCTGGAGTTGAGATGGCTACAGGTGTTGATTGGAACACTCCAGGGAGATTCAGGAACAGAAACATCAGCTGCAACAGAGTTGTGGTGCTGAAAATGGGGATTGGTTGATTATCTGAACATAAAACAATTGGCCCCACAACACCCTTCCCTGTCCCTAGTTCAGAATGTCACACTTGAAAGTATTTCTCCCTTGGCTCAGCCTGTAATCCCACACCTTTGGGAGACTGAGGTGAGTGGATTGCCTGAGCCCGCGGGTTCGAGACCCGCCTGGGCAACTTGGTGAGACCTCATCTTTACAATAAATCAAAAATTAGCCGGGCATGGTAGCGCACACCTGTAGTTCCAGCTACTTGGAGGGCTGAGGCGGAAGGATCGCCGGAGCCCAGCAGGTCGAGGCTGCGGTGGCAGTGGCCACTGCACTCCAGGCTGGGTGACAGAGTGAGACTCCAACTCAAAAAAAAAAAAAAAGAAAGAAAGTATTTCTCCCACAGTAAATCCTTAGAAGGTGCTTCTTTAAGATAGAATGTCCCAGAGAAAATTCTCTGCATTTTGGCATTTAGGGTCCCTTCAGCATAACAGCCTGCACCCGCTCTATCACCTCAGGTGAAAACTGCAGTCCATAACCTCATCTGACAGAGGTTTCAGTCAGATTTTCTAATAACTTATTCTTAAATATAAAAAGGCAACCATGGAGAACTGGCGTTTTAGGAAAAACTACAACATGAAAGAGAGACAAAAGAGGAAGATAAAGGAAAAAATAACCCAAAAGGGAACTGTTAATTCAGAAAACAAAATGGGAAAAGCCAATCAAACAAACAAAATTAAACTTCTCTTTCAGGTACCCTATTGTTAACCCTCACACTGAAATAGAATAAAAATACTGGAAAATATCACACACCTATTCTTAAAAGCATTGATGAGCAGGTAGGACAATAAGACGTCTCAGACATGGAGCTAAGTGAAGATGGAAACTTGGACTTGTAAGAAGTGGATAGCAGCTGACTGTCACTCTGAGGATGTTTTACCAAAGCTGGAGAGCTTCAGCTTTGCTTTTCAAAGGTATATGGACATAAAAATGAGAGACAGGTCAACGGGGCAAGATGGCGATGGAACTGGTCGGAGTGTGAGAGTCTCTACAAAAGCGAGGGTCCATAAAGACTGTCTGCGTAAGAGGTGCAAGCCAGTGGGTAGGTGAAAGTCTGTCTGCGGGGAGACTCGAGTTCATGCACCCAACTCTGTCTTCCAGAGGTGACTCCAACCCACCACTGCCCTGATGTTGGAGCCCCCAGGGCACAGGATTGTCTGCTGTTCTTGAGGGTCTCTTGAGAGGAAGCAGCAGAGAACAGCTGCTCCTCACCACCTGGCACCTGGCCCATGCAATCACTTGCAGCAGCAGGCCAGGCTCTAGCAGCAAGAACTGTGGCGAAGGTGCAGCAAGGAAAACTGGAACGAGCCCCGTCACCAGTGAGGAGACACCAACTACCACCGTCTTCTCTGTCCCAGGGCTGGTTGCCCTGCCCAGCTCTGTCCAGCCTCTAACCTGAGGCCCAGAGGCTATCCCCACACCCCTCTGGGATTGACCATCAGACTTGGGGAGACAGACACCCCCCTCCCCCTTGCTGGAACAGGCACAGACACGTCTAATCTGAGTGGGAGAATTGACAGCAGCAGCAGTAGCAAACAAGTCAGATGAGTCCGGATCTGATTCATCCTCCTCCCACAGCAGTCTGTGGGGCATCTGACCTATGCTGAGAGCAACCCTGTCTGCCTACACTGAGAGTGGAGAGGACAGGCTGGAGACAGGACCTGCTCCCTAATGCAGCAGCAGGCAAAACCGGCAGCAGCCAAAAGCAGTGGCAGTACTTGGGAAAGGAACTCGAAGTTCCAGAAGCAGCCACAGAGTGAGGTTTTATTTCTCTTTCTGTTTTTGTTTACGTTTTAGTACTTGCTTTGTTTCTGCTATTTTAATGTTGTTTTCTTAGATTTATATTTTCTGTTTGCATATGGGTATATTTGAGGTGAGTACATCAACAGGGTTTTTTTTTTTTTTAATTTTAAAGATGCGGGGTACAATTCAGGGTTAGGTATACAAATGTTCATTATGCAGGTACCCTAGCTGATGAGGTGTGCCCCTCCCTCCCCTGGCAGATTCCCACTACTGCCAATTCTTTTCTTATAGTATTATGACAATTGTTCAAGGTTTGCTTATGAGTGAGAACATGTGATACTCAGTTCTTTGTTTCTGCAATAGATCACTCTGAAATAGATCACTTAGAGTTTTATAGACTCTGAATCCATCCAAGTTTCTATGAAGTTCATAATTTTGTCCTTCTTTGTGGATGTGTAATATTCCATCATGTATATGCGCCATATTTTGTTTAATCCACTAACATAGTTTTTTGTTGTTGTTTCTTTGTTTGTATGATTGTATATTTTTGGGGGGGTTGTTTGTTTTTTCCCAGACATTGTCTGTTTATTCATTAGTCTATGCACCTGTCTGTTTTCTCTATTCTTCTTTTCTCTTTTCACATTCCTTTCATCTCCCTCCTTCCTTTTTCCAACCTTTTTCTGATCTCATTTTGCTTTCAGGGGGGAAACAAACAACCCCACTGCATGGACAGACTTAAGGCAGTGGGAAGTTGGTTCCAGGGGACCCATACACCTGTCAGTAGATACTGGGATCTACAGATAGCTTCTGAACCACAGCTCCCCCTGAATCAAATCTCAAAACTGCCAAAAGTGCAGACCTCTACTCCCAGTCTAGCTTCAGATTTGAATAAATCCAGAGGATCTACACAAGGAACTCAAACAATGAAGAGCCCCCAGAACAACTAGTCTCAAACTATAAACCCAGATATCAAGATATTAATAGAGAGAATAAATAGAAATGAGGAGAGACAAGAGGAGAGAATGAAGGAATGGATAACTGAAAAGACAACAATAATGAATACAGTGAATGAAATAAATAACAAGCTGATAAGCATAGAAAGCAAAATTAACTAAGCAGAAGAAAGAATCTCAGAGCTTGAGGACCAAAATAATTTTGGAACTAACCCAAACTGTTTAAAACATGGAAAAGAAGCTTAAAAACACAGAACAAAGTATCCAAGAGATGATTATATCAAGAGACCAAACCTAACATTAATTGGAATCCCTGAGGCACACAGAGAAACAGAGATCACCCTGGAATAAACATTCCATGAAATTATCCAAGAAAACTTCCCTCATCTCATCAGAGATGTGACCATTCAAACATAAGAGGTTCAGGGTATCCATGCAAGAAATCAAATGAGAAGATCAACTCCTAGACACAGTACTTCACTTACACAAATAAAGTACAAAAGAAAAACTCTAAAGACAGCAAGAGAGACAGGTCAGATTACCTACTCAAGAAGACCAATTAGAATAGCAGCAGACTTATCTACAGAAACACTTTAGTCTAGGAGAAACAAGTCCAATTTTCAAAGTTCTCAAAGATAAACAATTTCAACCAGGAATTGCCTACTCAGCTAAGCTAAGTTTCTTCAGCAATGGAGAAATACATCCTTCCCAGACATTCAATCCCTAAAAGTTCATGCTGTCTCCAGACCAGCTCTATAAGAAACACTTAAGAAAGTATTAAACACAAAAGAAAGAAAAAAAGAACAACCTCCCCCTTCCCAAGAATGCAGGAAAAAGATTGAAAACACACATAAATCAACTCAAAAGTCAAAAGAAAGGCAACAAACAAACAAATATCAGCAACAACAAAATCTATAAGAACTTCATGACAGAAATAAACTCTCACATCTCAATAATTAGGCTGAATGTGAATGGACTAAATGCATCACTGAAAAGACATAGAATGACAAATTGGATAAAATATCATGATACAACAATATGCTGTCTGAAGGAGATTCATCTCACCAGAAAGGATACTCACAGACTTAAAGTAAGAAGAGGGGAAACAAAATTTCAGGCGAATGGAGCACAAAAGAAAGTAGGAGTTATGATCTTAATATCAGACAAAATACCCTTTAAGCTATCAAAAATTTAAGAAGATATGGAAGGTCACTACATAATGATAAAAGGTTCAATCCATCAACAAGAAATATCTATCCTAAACATATATGCGCCCAACATAGGATCACCAACTTTCATAAAGTAGCTTTAAGTTAAACTAAAAAAAGATATTGACTCTAACACTACCTTAGCTGGGGACTTAAATACCCCACTAACAACCCTAGACAAAAAATCAGCAAGAAGATCCAGAACCTCAATTTGACACTTGACCAAATGGACTTAATAGGTACCCACAGAACACTCCATCAAACAACCACAGAATATACAGTCTACTCATCACTACGTGGAACGCACTCTAAGATTGACCACATCCTCAGCCATAAATCAAGCACAAACAAATTTCATAAGATTGAAATACTGCCATGCATTCTCTCAGACCACAGGGGAATAAAGATAAATATTAACACCAACAAAGTTCCCTCAAAACCCACAAAGACATAGAGACACTGAACAGCATAATCCTGAACAACTCTTGGGTCAACATGGAAATCAAAACAGAAATTAAAGATTCCTGGAAACAAATGAAAATGAAGAGTCATCTTACCAAAATCTCTGGGATGCCATGAAAGCAATACTAAGAGGGGAATTCATATCTCTACAAACACACATGAAGAAAATGGAAAGATCACAAGTTAACAGCCTAACAAATCACCTAAGCAGTTGGAAAAGTAAGACCACCAAATTCCTAACTACAGCAGAAGAATCCAGTTCACCAGAATAAAAGCCCAAATACGGGACATAGAAGACAAAAATATAATACAAAAAAATCAATGAAACAAAAAGCTGGTTCTTTGAAAGGATGAACAAGATTGATGAACCCTTAGCCAGATTGACCAAGAAAAGTAGAGATAAAGCCCAAATAAATAAAACCAGAAATGCAAAAGATAAAGTCACAACTGACCCCCTCCAAAACCACAAAAGATTATCAGAGATTACTATGTACACTTGTATAAAAACAAACTTGAAAACCTAAATGAAATGGAGGACTTTCTGACATCACACAGCCTCCCAAGGTGGAAACAAAAGGAGGCTGAGACCACAAATAGAACAATAACAACCTAGGAAATTGACTTTATCTTAAGAAAACTACCTACAGACCATTGCCCTACTGGACTCTGGTGTGGTCATTGCTCTTTGAGCTATGACTATCACCATGTTTCCTGACTTTGGCGCCCTTCCCTGCCAAGAAGAAGTGAATCTCTTCTTTCTCTCTCTCTCTGTCTCTCAAATTTGCCTTTTAAATAAACTATATGTTTCAATAAAAAAAAAAAAAGAAAACTACCTACCAAGAAAAGCCCTGGACCACATGGTTTTCCAGTAGAATTCTACAAGGAAGAGCTGGTACCAAACCTATTGAAAGTATTCCAGGCAATTGAAAAAGATGGAACTCTCCCAAAATCATTTTATGAAGTTCACTTCACTTTGATATCCAAACTGGGTAAAGATCCAACAAAGAAAGAGAACTACAGTTCAATATCCTTGATGAACATAGATGCTATAATTCTCAACAAGATCCTAGCAAACCAGATCCAACAACACATCTCAAAAATCATCCACCATGACCAAGTAGGCATCATCCCTGGGATGCAGGGCTGATTCAACAATCATAAGACCATAAATGTGATTAAATACATCAAAAGATGCACAAGAATCACATGATTTTATCATTAGATATGGAAAAAACTTTTGATAAAATCCAGCATCCCTTCTGGATTAAAACCCTTGAACAGGGAAAACACCTCTTATCAACAGGGTGCCTGAATGAAACGTAATTGTACACCTAACCCTTAACTGTACCCCACAAAACCATAATAAAACATATTGATTAAAAAAAATACTAAAATACAACTACAAGAAAAAAAACCCTTGAACATCTAGGCATAGATAGAACATACTACAGAATAGTAAGCACCATCTATAAGAAACCCACAACCAACACACTGCTGAACGGATGGAAATTGAAACTATTTCCCTGAAAACTGGAATAAGACAAGGATGCCCACTCTCACCCCTCCAGTTCAACATAGCTTTAGAAGTCCTAGCTAGAGCAATCAGACAAGAGAAAAAAATTAGTGGTATCCATATAGGAAAAGAGGAAATTAAGTTATCCCTCTTTGCAGACATGATTCTATACCTCGAAAACCCAAAAGAATCTGTCAAAAACCTCCTTGCACTGATGAATGACTTTGGCAAAGTCTCAGAGTATGAAATAAATGTGCAAAAGACAGTCACATTCCTATACACCAACAATAAACAAACATAAACCCAAATAAAAAGTCAATCTCATTCACAATGGCCATTAAAAAAATGAAATACCTTGACATTTTCCTAACCAGAAAAGTGAAAGACCTTTACAATGAAAATTACAAAACACTGCTGAAAGAAATAAAAGATGACACAAACAAGTGGTAGAAAATTCCATGCTCACACATTAGAAGAATCAGCATTGTTAAGATGTCCATCCTACTCAAGGCAATCTACAGATGCAACACAATAGCCATTAAATTACCAACATCATTCTTCTCCTGGAAATGACAATGCAGAAATTTATATGAAAAAATAAACTACCATGAATAGTCAAAATAATCCTCAGGAAAAAAATACAAAGTGGGAGGTATCACACTTGTGGACTATAAAATTTATTATAAGGCTATAATAATCAAAACAGTCTATTATTCGTACAAGAACAGGCATATAGACCAATGGAACAGGATAGAGATTCTTGAAGCAAAACCACAATTTCTCAACCAACTCATCTTTGACAAAGCCTCCACCACCAACCACTGGGGAGAGGAGAACTTATTCAGTAAATGGTGCTGGGAGAACTGGTTGACCACTTGCAGAAGATTAAAACAAGACCCCTACCTATCACCACATATAAAAATCAACTCTAGAGGGATCAAAAACCTAAATGTAAAACCTCAACCTATAAGATTCTTAGAAAATGCTGGAGATACCCTTATGGAAATTGGAACTGGCAACTAATTCCTGATCAAAACCCCAAGTGCCCATGCCATAAGAGACAGATAAGTGGGACCTCATCAAACTGACAAGCTTCTGCAAAACAAAAGAAACTGCCAAGAGAGGAGACAGCCCACAGACCAAGGAAACATATTTGCCATCTGTACATCTGACAAAGACCTAACATCTAGGATCTACAAGGAACAAAAACATGCCAAAAAAAAAGCTCATTCAAAAGTGGGCAAAAGACATGAATAGCCACTTCTCAAAAGAATATATTAGAGCAGCCAACAGACACGTGAAAAAGTGCTCAATCTCACTCCTCATCAGAGAAATGCAAATTAAAACCACGTTGAGATACCACCTAACCCTAGTAAGAATCCCATCATTAATGAAACAAAGAAGCCGGGCTCCATGGATCAGCCTATAATCCCGTACCTTGGGAGACTGAGGTGAGTGGATTGCCTGAGCCTGTGGGTACGAGACCCATCTGGGCAACTTGGTGAGACCTCATCTCTACAATGAATCAAAAAACTAGCCGGAAATCTCCACGCTGTCTTCCAAAGAGGTTGCACCAGTTTGCATTCCTACCAGCAGTGTAGAAGCAATTCTTTTTCTCTGCATCCTTGACAGTATGTATTGTTGTTTGTTTTATTGTTGTTGTTGTTTTTAGCGCGCCTGTAGTTCCAGCTACTTGGAAGGTTGAAGCCGAAGGGTTGCCGGAACCCAGCAGGTCGAGGCTGCGGTGACCAGGAGCGGCCACTGCACTCCAGTCTGGGCGACAGTGTAAGACTGTAACTCAAAAACAACAACATCAGCAACAACAATAAAACAAACAACACCACATGCTGGCAAGGATGCAGAGTTTAAAAAGGATTGCTTCTACACTGCTGGTAGGAATGCAAACTGGTGCGACGTCTTTGGAAGACAACGTGGAGATTTCTGAAAGAACTAGAAATTGACTTTCCATATGACCCAGCAATACCCCTATTTGGAATATACCTGGAGGAACTCAAATCATTCTACGAAAAAGGTAGCTGCACACACATGTTTGTTGCAGCTCTATTCACAATAGTAAAAACATGGAACCAACCATGCTGCCCATCGGAGCTGGACTGGATAAATTTTAAAATGTGGTACATATACACAGTGAACTATTATGCAGCTATAAAAAAGGACAAACATAAGAACTTCGCAACAATGGATGGATTTATCATATTCAGTGATCTATCACAGAAACAAAGAACAGAGTACCATATGTTTCCACTCATAAGCAGACCTTGAACAATTATCATAATACTGTAAGAAAGGGATTGGGGTAGTAGAAAACTGCCAGGGGAGTGGAGATTGTCAGTTGAGGGAAACTGCCAGGGGAGGGAGGGGCACACTTCAACAACAAGGGTACCTGCATAATCAACGTTTGTATACCTAACCCTGAATTGTACTTCATATCTTTAAAATTTAAAAATAAATAAATAAAATCAAATCAAAGGAAGATAAATTAAAATAAAAAAACAAAGTGGGCAAAAGACATGAATAGACACTTCTTAAAAGAAGACATACGAGCAGCCAACAGATGCATGAAAAATGGTCAGCCTCACTAATCATCGAATAAGTGCAAATTGAAACTACACTAACTGCAGTCAGAATGGCCATCATCAATAACTCAAAAAACAATGGATGCTGGAGAGGATGCGTGGAAAAGGAAATGCTTCTTCTACACTGTTGTTTGGAGTGTAAACTAGTACAACCTCTGTGGAAAACAGTGTGGCGATCCCTAAAAGATCTAAAAATTGGCTTTCCATATGACCCCACAATCCTTCTTCTGGGAATATACCCAGAGGAACTCAAATCACTCTATTAAACAGATACCTGCACACACATGTTTATTGCAGCATTATGCACAATAGCAAAAACATGAGACCAACTATGCTGCCCATTGAAAGAGGACTGGATAAAAAATGTGGTACATATATACAATGGAATATTATGCAGCAATATAATTATATTATATTATTATAAAGAAGGATAAAATTATGAACTTTGCAACAATTTGGATGGTCTTAGAGTCTATAATACTGAATGATCCATCACCAAAACAGAGAACTGAGAACCACATGTTCTCACTCATAAGTGGACTTTGAACAATTATCATAATACTATAAGAAGTGGATTGGCAATAGTGGGAAACTACTGGGAGTGGGGAGCATACCTCATCAGCAGCGGTACCTGCATAATGAACATTTGTATACCTAACCCCGAATTGTACTTCACATCTTTACATTTAAAAATAAAAATAAATAAATAAAATACAAAGTAAAAATAATGAAATGAGAGACAAACGCAAGAGTCTGACATGAGAGTCTAACATATGCATTCCTACCATTAAACACAAGGGGCTACACCCTCAATGAAGACCTATGTAGCAATCAGTGCCTTAATGAACTGGATGACAGATTTTAAAAATCCAGAATGCAGCTTAAAGTGGCAAGAGATGGCTAATAGAAAACAGAAGAGAATAGGGTAGAGAAAATCTTAAAGTGATAATGGTTGAATTTGCTCTGAACGTATAAAATTCAACAATCCACAAATTCAAGAAATCTAACAAATCCCCCCAAAAAAGAAAATTAAGAAATCCACCTTAATACATATTAATGAAACTGTAGCACATCAAAACAGAAAGAATATCTTAAAAGTTGACAGAAAGAACGGACGACCTTTAAAAGAAAGATGATTACAACTATGCTAATTTCTTAATGGTAACAAAGAAAGTCAGAAAACAGTGCAAGAATATGTGCTGAAAAAAAATAGCAGTAAACCTACAATGCTATACTCAGGAGCAATAGCTGTCAAAATATAAGGGCAAAGTAAACATATTTTAGACAACAAAGGGTGAGAGCCCAACCTCATTAAAGAATGTCTAAAGAACATACTTGAGGAAAGAGAAAAGCAAGCCCAGATAGTAAATCAGAGGTAGACTAAAAGACTAAGGCTAGACAAACATAAACTGTGCAAAATAAGAGCAATACTTTTTAGGGTTTTAAAAATAAAAGAATAAGATAATTAAAATATACAACAATATACAGTTGAGATGAACAGTGGGAATAAAATTTAAATGTCCTAAAGTAATTTGCTGTTTAAAAATAGGATAAAATCATAGACAACCTTCAGACTTTGATGTTTTCTAATAACTGGGTAACTACTAAACAAATTGGAAGAGTATGTATAACTTCCAAAATAGTAGACAAAAATGGCATGTGAGAAAACATACAATCCAAAATAAGACCAGGAAGATGGGGGGAAAAATAGAAAATAGGTTGGAAAAGAAAATAAAAAATAAGTTTGTATGTGCATTTTAAAAAATCAGAAATTATAATTACTATAAATGCACCAAATCCTCCAGTTAAAAAAATTAAGATTTTTGAAGTGTGTTGAAAAATCCAAAACTTAAGCATGAGTCAAGAGAAAAGTTGAAAGTAGAAACATATAGGCAAATATAGCAAGTGAACTCTAAAAAACAAAACGTGAAGGTAACTATACTTTTTATTCAATATTTATTGAGAGCCTACAATGTGCCAGGCACTGTTCTAGACAACTAGTACATTAGCAAATAATAGCAGGTTCTATTAAATAAATAATGTGGTCAAGGCATAGCTAAAAAGTCCTCTTTATGAATGTTGAAAAATAATTTTATATTTACAGGTACACATAAAGAGGACTCGAATTTGTGAAAGCAATCATTGAATTATTGAAGAGAAAATAGATCTACATGGAGAGATCTACATAAAGAGAAAATAGATCTACATAAATCTACATTTAAATCACATTTCTCAGTCATTGCTAAGATAGACAAGAAAATCAAAATATTGAAGATGTAAACAACATAATTAAGAAACTTGACCTAATGAGCAAATATAGAATATTTCATAAAATTTTAATTATTGATTTTCAAGTGCACAGTGAACATTTATGAATATTGGTCTTTTGTTTGTCCATAAAGAAGTACTCTAAAAATTTCATAGGATTGAAATAGCATATTTTCTGGTCACATTTCAAGACCACAATTTAATTTAAAAATATATGAATAAAAATCATATGCTTGAGAATTGGAAAACATAGTTTTTAATAACTTGTGGATTAAATAAAGTATGATATAGTAACAATTGGTAACTGTTTTGAACTAAAGGATAATTAAAATTCTGTACAACAAAACTTATGAAATGCAATAAAAGAAGTAGTTACACATTAAATTTTTACCTTAAGTATATATATTAGAAAAGAAAAAAGAATGAAAATTAATAAGCAGAAGGTATATATTAAGATAAGCAGAAATGAATTAATAAAAATAAGAACAAGTCACAAATTGGGTGAAAATGTTTGCAAGTTATATATTTGAAAAAGAACTGATGAAAAACAAAATACACAAAGAATTCTTACAACTCATTGATAAAATAACAAAGTAACTCAACTTAAAAATAGACTAACAATATGAACAAGCATTTTTGACATACAGTAAACTGCATGTAATTAGAGTGTACAATTGGATAAGTTTTGATATATGTATATACCAAATGAAACCATCACTGCAATCAAGATAACAAACATATCAATAAGGCCCAAAAGTTTCACCACACCCTTTTGTAATTCATCCCTATATACCTATCCCAGCCATAAGCAACCACTAAAATGCTATGTACTGGTATGCATAGTAACCTTCTCTTGCTGTGAACATTTGAGTGACTAAGTCCCAGATCCAAAATTGAGATCTCAGACCCTTTATGAAGGAGGAGATGATGATTTCCATTACCATTGTTACAGCCTAGGTAATACCTGGCTGCTATCCCTCTACATCAATAAATCGAAAGGCAGGGAACTGGTTGAAATAGGTTTATTTCTGAATTTGAATCCAGGAGCAGAGCCTGGCCTCTGGCCTTTCTGAAATACGTCTGCTCCCCATTCAGGTTTCACAGTCCACTTGTATAAGTTTAGGGTTGTTGGTACCTATACACTGACTACATGACTGGCCGAGCATTTTATAGAACTAAGTTACAGCTGCATTTTGTCAATAATGACACTTATGGTCCACATTTCCTGGCACCAGTTTCTAAAGGTATCTCACAGCTCCATCAAGCTTGCCGTAGAGTAAAGGGAGTTAATAAGGCCTAAGACATAATTCATTATTATATGTTGCTATTAATATGCTAAAGTTATACAAATCACAAGACTTATGATAACATTAATACTATATTATTTAAAGCTATGACTACTCTAAAAAGGGAGTAGGTGCAGATTCATTTTTCTCAGTTAACTGGCCACAATCTGCAGGGAAGATAAGGATTCTTTGAAGTTATGTACTGGGAGTGCATAGTAGATAAGGGGAAACATTCTACTCTGTTAACCTTCAGAAATGTGAGTGTGTGCAGACCTAGTTGAACAGTCAACATGCCCTTCTTTAGGGATTGTGGCAATATGGGCAGACAGTAGTGGGTCTCTGTATCACCATCATCACCAACTACTGTAACATTGCAATTTGTTGATTGCAAATTCACAGAATGCAGTTCAACTTAGAATTTTAGATTGTGAAGACATTTTTAACAAGAAGAAATATAATGTTTTAGACTAAGGACACTTAATTCTCTCAGAATTTGGGACTATAGTAAAGACAACTCTCTCTTCTTGGCTTATGCGCAGAACTTCCAGAGGTCTGGTCCACATGGCACTGTTGGATCCCATCCCATTCATTTGGGTGACCTCTTGGGCAACATCTCTTTCAAGCAATCTCCTTGCTGGCTCCCTTCTGTGTAGTCCTCATTTGATTTATGGAAAAAACATGTTTTTTTTTTAATCACAGCAGTGAAAGATATGCTTGCTTCCAATACAGCCTTCTCTCTCTTTACTCTGCTACCTCTGGCATATAGTAACATCCCTGTATGTTATATATGTGTATAACAGTAGACCAAACTCCAGAGGACACAGATCAAAACCTTCCAGGAATCTTTTACCATATATCATTCTTGCCTTCTGTCAAAGCAAAGTCCAAGAGGTCACCTTGCTTGTTTTAGGTGAGAGGGAGGCATAATCCCAATTGAGTAGGGGACAAAAAGTGTTCTTATTAAATTATATGGTTACACATAGATTAGTTTATTTACTAAGGAGGCAATTACTCTAGAGATGAACCCAAGAATCTGCCAGTCCTGAGGGCCATGAACCTATAATTGACATGGCCTCTTTAAAAAAAATTCTTGACCTTTTCCTATGCCTATTAATTAATTGAATAACAAAACTGGTTTCTGGTTGCATCCTTTGCAAATCCTACATAGATCTTGTGGCATGTATCTTAAAATGTAGGAATATTGGCAATTATGGAAGCCTCAGCTAAAACTGAGAGAGAGGTTTATATTCATATCTTGACCCTCTCTTCCCAGGCCTTTCACATTACCTTCAGTCCAATATTTCAAGTTAATGCAAGACATTTGCATTGACCCTCCCTTTGACTTCTGATATTCAACTTGTCACAAACCTAAGTGAATACTGTTGCTCCTAATCTACCCTTCCCCCTGAAAATCTTACCTGCCACCCCTAACTCTCTTGGTTTTTGTTTGTTTTGTTTGTTTGTTTGAGTTGGAGTCTCACTCTGTTGCCCAGGCTGGAGTGCAGTGGCACACTGACAGCCACTGCAGCCTCAACCTACTGGGCTCAGGCGATCCTTCCGCCTCAGCCTTCCAAGTAGTTAGAACTACAGGTAAGTGCCACCATGCCCGGCTAAACCATGACCATTGTTCCATTGTTCCAGTCACCACCTGGACACCTCCTACACATTCTTAACAGTTGACTGAAGGCCAGGTTATTCCTAAGGGCTTCTCTTAGAAATTCTACTTTAAATTCCTTGTTATAGAGCTCATGGTTTTATATATAAAACCATGAGCTCTATAACAAGGAATTTATATATATATATATCTCAAGAGGAATGAACACAAAATGCTAAAACTTCCAGAAACCATAGAAGTCAATTATAACTATATTCATAGAAAACTGAGGTTCAAAGAATGTTAAGATAAGTGGCTAGATAGTATTTTATTTGTCAAGTGAAGGGTTGATACCAATATGATTTATGTTATTCACTTTTCCTCTAGGTGTGTTTATGTTCCAAAATACAATATAAAATTGGGAAAAAATAAATTAGCCCACTTATATTGCTGCATTTTTTTTTAGTTGAAGTCTCACTCCTTTGCCCAGGCTGGAGTGCAGTGGCACACATGTTCATGGCCACTCCAGCATCGACTTTCTGGGCTCCAGCAATCCTTCCACTTCAGTCTTCCAGGTAGCCAGAACTACAGACGTGTACTACCACACCCAGCTATTTTTATTTTGTTGTAGATACGAGGTCTCACCAAGTTGTCCAGGCTGGTCTTGAACCCACAGGCTCAGGCAATCCACTCATCTCAGTCTCCGAAAGTGCTGGGATTACAGGCTGAGCCACGGAGCCCGGGCTTATTGCTGTATTTTAATAGGACCTAACACAGATGACTTGGGCAACACACAAGTGAATTAATAATGCATCTGCAAGTCTCTGAGGGTAAATATTCTGTAAATGGTTCCTAAAAGAAAGATGTCAGGATAATTCATGAATACTTTTCTCTCTAGAGATAATGTTGCTTTAATGAGTCACAAGGAGCTAACTTCAATTATGAGTATTGCATTATAGCAAATAGCAATTTGGTCTAGCAATCTAATTTCACATATATTATAAATATATTTTCTCACAACAGTATTTTTCTTTAAATTGTCTTTACTCCATAATATTTGTGATGAACCTTAGACTGAGCAGGTGTTTTGGTTCTTATTTTCGCCACAGTTAATCAGTTCCCATCTTTCTAATCTTCACTGATGCCATAAATAATCTCATCTATTTTCACAAAGAAGACCAAAAACAATTATAAAAATTCCATCCATTTGAGTTCAGGTTGTCTGGAATAATTTTAAATAATCTAAAGTCACTACCCTCCATTTGAAGTCCTTCAATTATTTTAGCAAAACAGAACCTTTCATCTGCTTACTGCAAGGGTTAACTTGTTCTAAAGATTTCAGCTATCAGGAGAGATTTTTGTGGTGACAGAAAACACTGGAGTGAATGACAAAAAAAAACAAAACCAAAAAACCCACAAACCAATAGAAATCTGAGAACGCTCCAAAAAGAGGAAAAGAGAATGAATGTCACAAGATTTATCAAATGGGATACTGGTAGAATAGAGATGGCTCATTCAAATTAGGTCCTTGGAGGAAAATCTAATAAAATGGCTTCCTGCAGTGCTGTAGATGAAGTATGTAAACAAGGGAGAGTGCTAGTAACTGAGGAAATTATGTCTTACCCCTGAAGGGGTGAATGAAGGCTAGAGTTCAGAAGGAGAAGTCTGTAGAGAGGCCACCCGAAAAGGTGCTGTGACCTTTGGTTTAGAAATGACCCTGCAAGGAGGAAAGTAGGAGAACAAATACCTCAACCTGGCTTTTCTGTGCCTAAGAGGTATCCTGCTTTGACTTCCCATTGGTAGAAGCCAAAAGAAAATCAAAGAGCAAAGGATTCCATGGACATCACCAGTATAAATCAGCCACCTGGGGCAAAATGCTGCTGTGAAGAAGAGTGATGTGTGGAACTGCAAAGACAAGAAACATATTTGACAAAGAAGAGACTCTTAAATTATAGACAGGAACATTTTAAATTAGATGGCACCTTAAAAAGGAAAGAGAAAAGCAATTAGATAAATTAACTTCACAGACCCGCAAAACAATCTTGCTAGATGCCACGGCCCATGCAGCTGCCTTGAGGGTCCCGAGAGAGAGTGGTAAGAGATTAAGAAAGACAAAGACATGAAGACATAAAGAAAAGCTGGGGACAGGTGGGACACTTTCCTCTGATGGAGACGAAGTGGCCCCGAACTAGCTCAGTATGTTTATTTTATAATCAAGCACAAAGGAAGTTGGAAGGTATTCAAGGTCTGTATGGGAGCCATAATGGAATTATGTTGCTACTTAAAGGCGAGCTGTTACACAGCTATATTGTTGTAGTTAAGGCTTTTTCTGTACTATGTGCACCTGGATGTGTGGGCATCTGAGACACTGTTTCATGTAGCAGGCTGCATCCCCTGCCTTTGGCTAGGATGCAGAGCTACCAAGCAAGACCTTGCCCACCAGCTTGGGTCCATTAGGCGAGACTTGCCTTCACTCGGGGCCTTTACTCAAGGCCTGCTACAGTGGCAGCGCTTGTCTGCTCCCCACATCACATCCGCTCCCGACAACTAGAGGAGCCTGATGCTTCACTAACAGATATAATTACCCATAGACATGAACTAAAATAATGCACATTAATGCTAAGTTGTACTAACTCTTAGCATATGCAGGATTACTGCTTTGAGTTTTCCTAAATTGAGCTGTTGAACTACATATAAGGATTTCTGCTTGATTATAACAATTTTGTAACTTCTTAAATTGCTGGCATTTGTGAGGAGGGGTAGGCGAGACAGGAATGATGGGAATGAGTCCTGCAATTTGGGCAGGACTCGATACAGATGGCTTATCTTTGCTCTTAGCCGTTTCATCTGAAGTGGCTCAAGTAGCAGCTGGGGAAATAGTCTGTTTTCATGTTGCTTCACTTGCATGGCTGACAAATTGGTGCTGGCCACGAGATGGGAGCTCAGCCAGGCTAAGTTCAAGAGCTTCAGGCCCTGTGATATAATAAGAAATATATTTGAGCAACCTGGATGGAATTAGAGTCTATAATACTGACTGATCTCTCACAGAAACAAAGAACTGAGTACCACATGTTCTCACTCATAAATGGACCTTGAACAACTACCGTATTACTGTAAGAAAGGGATTGAAAGTAGTGGGAAACTGCGGGGAGGGGATGGGAGGTGGGGAGCTGGGATTGACAGTAGTCGATATCTGCCTGGGGAAGCAGGGGGCACACCTCATCAGTAAGGGTACCTGCAAAATGAACATTTGTGTACCTAACCCTGAATTGTACCCCACAATTTAAAAATTAAAATTAAAAGAGTAAAAAAAGAAATATATTCGATCTTTGTCCCTGGTTTTTTTTACACAGAGCTCCTAAAACCCCTAGAATTTCCCCTAGTACTTTTTTAAAATTAGTAATGTTTCTTTTGATCATGCAGGAGTTTATGGTAATGAGAGGACTTAGGGTGTAGCCCTAGATAGCCTCAGGATGGGGACTGGTCACCAGAAAGACCAATTGGCAAGAGGATTGGAACTTTCTTTTTATTTTTCTCTATTTTTATTTATTTTTTATTTCAATAGCTGTAGGAGGCGCAAATAGTTTTTGGTCTGTGCACACTATACCCCATAGGTGATTATTCATCCCTGTACCCTTTCCTTCCTCCCCCATCTGAGTCTCCAGTGTCCATATTCCAATCTCTAAAGAGGGTTGGAAATTTCAACATCATTCATCAACCTCTGGGGGAGGGGGACAGAGCTAGAGATTAAGTTCTGTAAAAACCCTTGAACGACAAGATTTGATGAGCTACTGGGTTGGTGAACTTAGCCACGTCATGGGGAGGTGGTGCATCCAGAGAAGGCATGGAAGCTCTGCACCCACTTATACCTTGTCCTATATGTCTCTTTCATCTGGCTGTTCCTAAGTTGTGTCTTTTATAATAAACCAAGAATGATAGCTAAAACGTCTTCCTGAGTTCTGTGAGCCATTCTAACAAATTATTGAATCTGAGGAGAGGGCTGCAGGACCCCCTAAATTATTGCCAGTCAGTCAGAAGGACAGGAGGTCTGGACTTGAGATAGACAACGAAAGTAGGAGTAGTCTTGTGGGGGTTAGTTCTTTAACTTGTGGGATATGATGAATTGTAGGACACCCTTCTCTTGTTGGAGAATTAATTGGTTGGTGAGGGGGGAAAAATGCACATTTGGTGTCAAAAGGGTTTGGTGTGGATGTGTACAGAAGCATTGCTTTTCTAGGTGTTCTTCACACTAGCCTTTTCATGGAAACCTGGGCTTCCTCACAACATGGTGGCCAAGTTCCAAAGGCAAACATTCAAAGAGATCGATGAAGTAGTGCCTGGCATTTTCCGATGTAACCTTAGAAGTCACATGGTATTGTTTCAACCATTCTCTATTATTCAAGACAGTCACAAAAGTCCATCCAATTTCAAAGGAGTGGGCATAACTCACTAGAAGGAGGGACAAGGTTAAATTGTAAGAATAAGTCAGATATAAGACATTGTTGTAGTTAGTCTTGCTAAAGATTTGTCATGTTTGTTTCTTTTCCCAGAAAACTCAGTCTTGTAAACCTTTTCTATTATTTTTCTAGTCTGTCATTTATTACTGATGTGATCTTTATTATTTTCTTCCTTCTGCTAACCTTTGGGCTTAATTTGTTCCTTAAGATATAAAGTTTGCTTATTTATTTAAGATTTTTTTCTTAATGTAGGCATTTATTCTTACAAACTTTCTTCCAGAATTACTTTTGCTCTGTCCCCTATATTTTCGTATGTTGTATTTCCAATTTCATTTTTCTACAGATACTTTTAGATTTCTCTTTTTATTTCTTCTTTGACCTACTGGTTTTTTAGAAATGCATTGTTTAATTTCCAGATACTTCTGAATTTTCTCATTTTCCTTCTGTTACTGATTTCTAGTTATTGATTTTTTTCCTTTGTTATTGGTTTTTTTATATCATTGTAGCCAGAAAATATACTTGATATGATTTAGATCTTATTAAATTTGCCAACTTGTTTTGTGGCCTAACATATGATCTATCTTGAAGATTATTCCATGTGTACTTGAAAAAGCATTTATTCTACTATTATTGGATGGAATGTTCAATATATGTCTGTTATGTCCATTTGGTTTGTTGTGTTGTTCAAGTCCACTGTTACCTTACTGATTATCTGTCTGGATTGTGGAAAATAGGGTATAGAAGTCCCTCACTATTATAGTACCATTGTCTATTTCTCCATTCAGTTTTCTTTTTTCTTTTCTTTTCATTTCTTTCTTCCTTCCTTCCTCCCTTCTTCCCTCCCTCTCTCTCTCTCTCTTTCCCTCCCTCCCTCCCTCTCTATCTCTCCCTCCTTCCCTCCCTCCCTCTCTCCCTCTCTCTCACATTTTTTTTTCTTTCTTTCTTTCTTTTTTGTCAGAATCTTACTCTGCTGCCCAGGCTAGAGTGCAGTAGCACAAACACAGCTCACCGCAGCCTCAGTCTCCTGGGCTCAGGCAATACTTCCATCTCAGCCTTCCAAATAACTGGAAATACAGGTGTGTGCCACCATGCCTAGCTAATTTTTTGATTATTTTGTAAAAACAAGGACTCTTTGTGTTGCCTATGCTGATCTATAACTCCTGAGCTCAAGTAATCCTCCCACCTCAGTCTTCCAAAGTGTGGGAATTACAGGCAGAAGCCACCGCTCCTGGCCCAGCTCTGTTAATATCGCTTTATATATTTAAGTGCTTCAATGTTGCGTACACATGTATTTACAATTGTTATACCCTGTTGATGAATTGACCCCTTTATTATAGTAAACTTAACTTTTCTGTTTCTTGTGACACATTTTGACTTAATGCCCATTTTATCTGATGTAGGTATAACCACCCCTACTCTCTTTTGCTTACCATTTCCATGGAATACCTTCTTCCATCTCTTCATTTTCAGCCTATATATTCTTAAAGTTAAAGTGAGACTTTTGTAGGCAGCATATACTTTAAGACTGTTTTGGAGTTTTTTTGTAGTCAGCATATACTTTGAGATTGTTTTGGGGGTGTTGGGGTTTTTTGTTTTGTTTTGTTTTGATTTTGCTTTTTTTTTTTTTTTTTTTTTTTGAGTCGGAGTCTCACTCTGTCGCCCAGACTGGAGTGCAGTGGCCGCTCCCGGCCACCGCAGCCTCGACCTGCCGGGCTCCGGCGATCCTTCCGCCTCAGCCTTCCGAGTAGCCGGAATTATAGGCATGCGCTACCATGCCCGGCTGATTTTTTTGACTTATTGTAGAGATGAGGTCTCACTGCCCAAGCGGGTCTCGAACCCGCAGGCTCAGGCAATCCACTCACCTCAGCCTCCCAAAGGCGCGGGATTACAGGCTGAGCCACCGAGCCCGGCTGATTTTGCTTTTTGCTCAGCCACTCTATGATATTTGATATTCAGGTAATTATTATTGGGTAAGGACCTACTGGTTACCAATATGCTAATTTTTTTCTGATTATTTTTTAGTTCTTTTGTTTTTTTCTTCCACTTTTTGCTGTTTTCCTTTGTAATTTGATTATTTTTATAGTATGCTTTAATCCTTTTTTATCTTTTGTGTATCTACTAGAGTTTTTTTTTCTTTGTGGCTATCACAAGCCTTGCTTAAAACCTTTGAAAGTTATAATAGTCTATTTTAAGCTGGTAACAACTTATTGTGGGCCATATACAAATACTCTACACTTTGACTTCTCCTATTCCCACATTTTATATTATTGATACTAACAATTTACATCTTTTTATATTGTGTATTCATTAAAAATTATTGTAGTTTGGATTATTTTTAATACTAATTTTTTTTACTAGAGTTATAAGTAGTCTACAAACCACCATTGCAGTATTACAGTATTCTGAATTTGACTATATTCTTTTTTTTTTCGTAATCAATATTTTTTATTATGGTTTTGTGGGGTACAGTTAAGAGTTAGGTGTACAATTACGTTTCATTCAGGCACCTTGTTGATAAGAGGTGTTTCCCCATCCCCAGACAGATATTTGCTACTGTCAATCCCATCTCCCTCCCCCCCCCATGGTTTCCCAGTACCGTCAATCATTTTCTTATACTAATACATTGGGTGTTCAAGGTTCATTATATGAGTGAGAACATGTGATATTCAGATCTTTGTTTCTGTGAGAGGTCACTCAATGTTATAGACTCCAGTTCCATCCAGGTTGCTACGAAATTCATGATTTTGTTCTTTTTTATGGCTGCGTAGTATTCCATAGTGTATATGTACCACATTTTTTAAATCCCAGTCCTCTTTTGATGGGCAGCATGGTTGTTTCCAGGTTCTTGCTATTGTGAACAATGCTGAGATAAACATACATGTGCAGGTATCTTTTTTATAGAGTGATTTGAGTTCTTTAGGATATATTCCCAGTAGGGGGATTGCGGGGTTATTTGGGAGGTTGATATTTAGAGCTTTTAGGAATCGCCACACTGCTTTCCACAGAGGTCGCACTAGTTTACACTCTCACCAACAGTGTAGAAGTGTTCCCTTTTCACCACACCCTCTCCAGCAGCTGTTATTTTTTGAGTTGTTGATAATTGCCATTCTGACTGGAGTTAGATGGTATCTCAGTGTGGTTTTGATTTGCTTCTCCCTGATGATTAGTGAGGTTGAACATTTCTTCAAGTGTTTGTTGGCTGCTCGGATGTCCTCTTTTGTGAAGTGTCTGTTCATATCTTTTACCCATTTTATAATGGGGTTGTTTGTTTTTTTCTTTTCAGCACGTTTTAGTTCCTTGTAGATCCAGGATGTTAAGCCTTTGTCAGACCTGGTGTTGGAGAATACTTTTTCCCAGTCTGTAAGCTGCCTCCCTGCTCTCTTGATGGTTTCTTTGGCTTTGCAGAAGCTTGTC